>NC_091133.1:122075721-122230721 GCF_040183065.1 Periplaneta americana
AAGAAGAAGGAGGAGGAGAAGAAGAATAAGACGAAAAAAGGAGAAGAATACGAAGAAGGAGAAGAAAAAGGAGGAGGAGGAGAAGAAGGAGGAGGAGAAGCCGAAAAAAGGAGAAGAAGAAGAAGACTAAGAAGGAGAAGAAAATGGAGAAGAAGAAGAAAAAGGAGGAGGAGAAGACGAAAAAAGGAGAAGAAGAAGGAGGAGAACAATAAAAAGGAGGAGGAGAAGAAGACAAAAAAGGAGGAGAAGAAGAAGATAAAAAAGGAGGAGAAGAAGAAGAAATATAAATATGTAGGCCTATTCAAGTATTGGTTATAGTGGAAAGGGAAACTCACGTGGGATCATGAAGCCCACAATGACTTTATAGTACAGAATTTGTTAAATTCGAGGCATGGATTGCCAGAAAACATATCGGGAAGCGGAGAGGAGAAAACAAACCAAAAGAAGTTTTCTTTTAAAAGAAGTCTGGGGAGGGTGAGTCGGCCTGTCCTCGCAGCGTGGCATCGGCAGCGTTCGCCCCAGCGGGGAGTCTCAACTTTCCCGACATAAAGAAGTTTACACCGGCAGACTTCTTGTACCACAAAACAAAACTAAAATCACCAACAGTAAAACTGTATGCGAGGACACGCCGTAGGAGGTACGTACACCGAGTGTACATTGTCTAAAAATTACAGATATTATATAAAAAATAACAATACGTTGCTAGGCAACCCGAATTCCGTCTGCCAGCAGTTTCTTAATGAGACTGTACCCGAAATATATGCGCCTTCCTCTTTAACCCTGTTTATGGCCCTAAATATGGCGATCTTGAATCTTGATTATGCATCTGCATTAATTGGCAATAAAAATGGATCAAGAGTGGGTCCTCACTATTACGCTAGAGAATACTACCTGGCCATGAATAATTTTTGAAGTACTGAAGAATAAATCCACTTATTCATGGTCAATATTTCAACATGCTCCGCTGAATGCAGTCGAGGAGTTACGTCAGAAATGCAGAGTCGATTAATTCGGATTGTATTTGACCGACCGCCCAAAACTCTTTCATGGAACCAAGGATTAAAGCATTCAGTATCGTTTTGTGTAACATTCTCTCATGAGCTACTTTGGTCGTTACATCACTCCCACAAACGCGACACAAAATATTCATGGTAACGCTGAATAAACGGTGGAAGTTATTAATGTATGTAATGAAAATTACATAGTCTATTCAGTTGCTGAATTTATTAAACACGAAAGAAAACATTTTAGTATTAATATGCCCTAATAAGACGACAAACTGCTTAAAGAAAACTTTTTTTCATAATTAAGTGATCACAAACGCTAACAAAATATTCGTGATTTCGTTGAAACATCAGACAAACGAATTAATTTGTCTGTAACAAAAATTCTACAGTCGACTGTCGAATTTGTTGAACATGAAAGGAAGGTTACTATGGTTACTATCAACGGAAATGTCAATTAAGTTCGTGTATAAATCTCTTCTCAAACTGATAACATTGTCAGATATACAATAAAAAAAAATAGAAAAATAAAACAAAAAAGGTACAAAATTAAAACTTGAATAAAATATTATTGAAAAATTAAGTAGCTTTCGACCATGAAAAGATACCGCTTACAGAACTGCCAAAGCGCGTTGGCTGCACAAGATCATGTGGAATATTACATGGTAGGTTAAGGATTTACGGAGGATTGTAGGCTAATCAACTTCTCTTCCCAAACACACGCCATTTTTTTTCTTAAAAATAATTTTAATTTTGTCCTTTAAATGTGCAGAAATTTGATCTGAACAAATGTAACTATTCGTTGTGAAAATGAATCTTAAAATGTTACATTTGTTCGGATCAAATTTCTGCACATTTAAAGCATAAAACTAAAGTTCTTTCAATATTTTATCAATAGTAATCTCACTAGAGGTTTTGATTTATCTAGAGAAAATCAAAACTCGAGTGGGATTTAATTGACTATTACACGATTAGAAGAAAGTATATAAAGATTAGAAGTAACTAAGTACTCCAATACAATAAAATATTAATTGACTTACGAAAATACAAAACTGTCTTCAAATTTGTACCATCTCAACATTATAAATATTACGCTAGTAGATGGCAGTAGTGTGTTACGAATAGCTGTTTTCTTATCAGTTGTGCCAACTATGGAATCTTCATTGAACTCTGTGGACGGTTACTGGTCAAGAAGGCTTTGTTGATTCAGTTTCATTTTTATTAAAATGCAACATTCCACTTCAATTATCTGTCACTTGACAGATGATTTCCAATAAAACTTGGTATTAAACAATCTCTGATACGTGACTATCCATAATATCATATAGCAGAAGCTATAACAAACATAACCTAAATAATATAAACAAGTGTTAAAAAAAGTTTTAATTAGGGATGATTAAATAAACAAGAAACGTTTTAATTAACGGTGATGAAATAAAAAATACACATGAATAATTTTAAAAGAAACAATTATTGAAAGTACAATTTTCAAATTTGAATGTTTTAGTGGTTGGTGGTTCAGTTGATGTTATATTGGACGTGTGCGTAAAAGAAGTGAACTCGTTGATGTACATGGTGTATCCCTCAACTTATTCAGGATTTCCGAATGGTGCTCTTCATTTATTTGTAAATAGCGTTTCAGGGAAGATGCATAGCTATGACCAGTGATCTTTATTAATTCTTGTTCTTGAATGCCAATGCGAGTCATATTTGAAAGTGCTGTGCATCGATTGGAGTGGTTTGTAATTTTCTGTTTTTTGACGTCCAGACCAGTGCAGTTTGAAATGTTGGCAAACAGAGAAACAAATGCTAGGGTAGTGATAAAAATAAACAAATGCTAGGGACGCGATAAAATTAAACAAATGCTAGGAACGCGATAAAATTAAATAAATGCTAGGGACGCGATAAAATTAAACAAATGCTAGGGACGCGATAAAATTAAACAAATGCTAGGGACGCGATAAAATTAAACAAATGCTAGGGACGCGATAAAATTAAACAAATTCTAGGGACGCGATAAAATTAAACAAATGCTAGGGACGCGATAAAATTAAACAAATGCTAGGGACGCGATAAAATTAAACAAATGCTAGGGACGCGATAAAATTAAACAAATGCTAGGGACGCGATAAAATTAAACAAATGCTAGGGACGCGATAAAATTAAACAAATGCTAGGGACGCGATAAAATTAAACAAATGCTAGGGACGCGATAAAATTAAACAAATGCTAGGGACGCGATAAAATTAAACAAATGCTAGGGACGCGATAAAATTAAACAAATGCTAGGGACGCGATAAAATTAAACAAATGCTAGGGACGCGATAAAATTAAACAAATGCTAGGGACGCGATAAAATTAAACAAATGCTAGGGACGCGATAAAATTAAACAAATGCTAGGGACGCGATAAAATTAAACAAATGCTAGGGACGCGATAAAATTAAACAAATGCTAGGGACGCGATAAAATTAAACAAATGCTAGGGACGCGATAAAATTGTGCTATAAGCAGCCATGATTGGTTGAAATACGTCCTTTCGTGCCGTTTTATTGGTCAAAAGTAGTATGACGTAGAAAATGTGTAATAGTCATCATAATACGCTGTTCTCTTATATTTACTGAGCATATTGGGAATTCAATCAATGATTGCGAAATGTTTCATAACAATTTTTTCTCGAAAAAGAAGCAAAATTTTGGAATTGTTCTTGTAGACTCCATCATAAGTCCTACAACCGTGATTTCTTCAAATTATAATTATTAAATCTTTTAAAATAAGTGGCTGTTGATTCGTAAATACATATTTTCTCCTTATCTACTTTCACTGGCTGATTTGCCAGCATTCCTCGTTTTTTTAAGAAAAGTAACACACGATAGCGTCTCAATAAATAAGGGTTTCAAATTAACTGTTTCATAGATCTACACTTCTGGTCCTAATTCCTGTAGGTTTACTATTCGATAGGTGGACGTTGACAAAGATTTCAAGTCCGGTTAGGTTTTAGGGCTCAATAAAAGAATATTGCAATATTCTCAATAAGGAGGTCAGCATATTAAGTGGTTGGGGAAAATCCATTACATGTCATATCAGTTCTTATCTTCATGTCATTCGTCAACATCAGCTGTCGTTTCTTGTCATAACAGCAGTGGCAGAAACCTGATACCCCCAGAATGCGATTTTTTTTATTAAAATCAAGTTAAACATTTTTTTTAGAACCAGAATACCATATACAGATTGTTTATCGTAAAATCATGGTATGTATTACAATTGCTGACATATATGACTAGTAAAACACAAAGTTTTAGGTCGCGATGCTTTTGTTGCCTTCTTCGTTTGAAGCATTTAAGTACATAATAGGCCTACAACAAAAAAACTAAATTTTCTATTAGAAACCAGTTCATTAACAAGCTTTCAACAAGAATGAAATAAGTATCTAATTTTCTTGTTTATGGCCTTCTAAGGCTTCCAAGCTGTTGCTATAGTTAACATGGTGGCAGCCCTGTTAGGTACCATGCTGCTGGGAACGGGAAATCCAACTAACGCCTCTAGCTGGGAGGTACGTACGCTAGATGGCACCAGGAACGGCCCGTCCTTACGTGCTACAGTACAATGATAATTAGGGACCGGATTTTTATGTAATATCAAGGTGTGAAATATGTACATATTTATGTAGGAAAAATAAGCTGAACATGTACCAAAATAAGGTGGGAGCGCCTGTTATGGCCATGTTCCTGATATGGCCACCCCCCTATTATGAGTTAGTTAACCAAAAAATCCGCTAAATTGCAGCAGCATCCAGTGAAAGGACATCCTGGTATGTCACTTGATCGTTTTCCATCCAGTCAGGTTGAGCAATATGGCGTCAGTTGCCTGTTCTGCGGTTTTCATGTGACCTCTTCTTATTTTTCTCTGGTAAGTCTCCTTTGTTTTATGCATGTTTTTCAAAGACTTGTTTCATGAAAACCATCGTACTCCATTCAGTTTTTAATGTTCTGTTGATTGGTGTTGTAGTTGATGGCGTATCTTTTACGAGTTGTTCATAATCAAACGATTTTCGTGAAAGCTTACCTGCTCCTGATATGGCCATATCAAATGCACCATGGCCATATCAAGTTCATTTCACTTTTATTTTTTCACCTGACAAATTTACATGCCTATAGCTGGGATTACGCAAAAATTTTGTATTTTAAGAAAAACAACTTAATTTTTATGGAAAAACCTGTTTTGACTATACTTTTGAATTATAAAAAAGATTATTAATTGTCATTTTTATTCATTTTACACCAAAATTATTTAATTTTAGCACAACTGCGCTATCAAACTGAAAACAATCACAATTTGTAGGACATGGAACAAGGGTGGCCATATCATGTGCACATGTTCCTGATATGGCCACTAGGTAGACTTTTGGAATTTGGGACTTTTTGGACAATTAAAGCTATTTTTATGGGGAAAGGAAATTGTTTTAAGGAAGTCCATTAGACTGAGAACGAGTAAGAAAAAAGTGGTTTACAGTTTTTTTTAAATGGCGGCTAGAAAAATTCTCAAACCTTAGCATGGCCATATCAGGGACACCTACCTTATGCAAAATCATGAAAATATTTAATATCAATATCTGGCAGGTATAGGATAGGTAAGACTCTCCAGTTGTGATTTCATAGAGCACCCCACTTTTTTTTACCGCATACTTGACACATTGCAATTTTTCCATCTGTAGTGAAACCTTCGTCCATCGCAATCCATGATTTTATTTTTGTCGTTAGGATTGAAGATACAGAGGCCATTTTAATTAGTTAAAAGCAGTAGATAAACTCACTTGTACTTTATACTGTAAGTACTAAAACTAGAGAACTGAGTGAAATGAATGACACAACAGTACTGCAAGCACTGTTTCGCTTTACTGGATTAGGAGAAAATAAGAGATGTGGGACATAGGCATTTACAAACTGTTGTTTGCCTGGAACTAAGGACGTTATGTTTCGTGCCGAAATATATCTTTTCTTGGGTAGGTAAAAATCTGTGTATTTCAAATTGTAAACTTCCCTAACAGAATTTTTTTTTTCCTTTTAGAGAAGTAAAAATGGATAAACCCCCTAAATATTTAGATTTATGTAATATCAAGCCATAATATGTAATGTGGGCTAAATATGTAAAAATATGTAATATCTAATTTGATTATATTAATGGTAATCGCAAAGATTTGTTATTTATATACGGTTAGGTTGAAAGGAATATAATTACATAAAAATCCAGTCCCTAATGATAATTTTTGTTCAAATAATGTATTTATAATACCATATAGAACATTCCACGTTAAGAAAAACAGCATTGATTTTATAGGCCTTGCCTAATACATTGTACAAGCTATGTAGGCGTTCCTATGGCAACTGGTCATTTGATGGAATAGCCTTATATGTCCAATGCTTTTTTCTTAACGTGGAATCCTCTATAGTATTTGATCTGTCATTTGACAATTTCCCGTGGTTATGTTCATGACGCGTTATAGAGTGTTTAGTCTTCGGTCTTCGGTGCCTCAGGGGGTTCGTTGTGCCACTCAGAACTCCACATGAGAATGTAGACAATTACGCGCATGTGCGACGCTGAAATCACTGCTCTCATTGGCTATTTTTACGCGGGAAAGTGCTGTAATCAGCTTCAGCACGACACAGCTTGGAGATTGCAAAAGCAAAGCGTAACAAAAGAATGTTTGTTTATGGAAGAACTCGGAACTATTTACAATATATTTTTATTAGGATATTTTACGACGCTTTATCAACATCTTAGATTATTTAGTGTCTGAATGAGATGAAGGTGATAATGTCGGTGAAATGAGTCAAGAGGTCCAGCACCGAAAGTTACCTAGCATTTGCGTCAACACTTTCCATGCTATAAATGTAACTTGGATGAAGATCGCATTGGATTTAGTTTTCTCTGCGTACTTCCGATTCCCAATGTCGTCACTTCATTGCTGCTCTGTCATCACTTCCGGAAGTGACCGAACTTGCCCGTCAGCACTCTATTCTTCGGCGAATAGAAGGGAATCCACATGTCATCACTGAATTGAGAAGGGAACTGCTGACTAAGGGAGGATATAAAAGTAAGCCTACTGAAAAGTTGAGATTTCTTTTTCTTTTTTTATGTAGAATTTAATGTACCTATAAATATTAAATACAAAGTTAACCGATGAATGATCGTTTGCGTTTGTAAATTTAATAATCTGATTGGCTATGTATTGTATACTTTTAGTAGAGCCATCGATGTAGCTCAGTCAGCAGACTAGCTGGGCTGCTGATCCGGAGCTGCGTTCGGGCTTGGGTTGGATCCCCATTCGGTCTCATTGAATGGTTTCTTCCGAGATTTTCCCCAGCCGTGGGACTGAAGCCGGATGGTCTATGGCGAGTCCTCGGCATCACTTCATTTGACCCCTTTGATTTGATTACCTGGTTGGGTTTTCCCGAGGTTTTCCCCAACCAAAAGGCAAATGCCGGGTAATCTTTTGGCGAATCCTCGGACCTCACATCATCTCACTACATCTCGCCAAAATATTGCAAAAAATTGCACAAAATTGTAAAAATTATAAAAAAAATTACTAAATTATAAAATTGTAAAAAATTGTAAAATATTGTAAAAGTTTGTAAAAATTGTAATTGTAATATTGTAAAATTTTGACTTGTTCCACATCTTAAAGCTTCATTGCTCATGCAAGATCTATGGAATAAAATGAATGAATGAATGAATGAATGAATGAATGAATGAATGACGAAAGAAATATTTAGGCCTATTTAAACAATTTTTGTGTAAAAAAGAATTATTGTGTAACACTTCGTGAGATACAGTAAGTAAAAAAAAAAACTGTTGGCACATGAATAGTAAAATGAGATTTAAAACATCTTATAAAAGGTAAAGGTAAAGGTATCCCCGTAACATGCCATGAAGGCACTTGGGGGGGCATGGAGGTAGTGCCCCATGCTTTCCATGACCTCGGCACTAGAATGAAGTGGTGTGGTCGGCACCACGCTCTGACCGCCTGAGTGAACCTCGGGGCCGTTCTGAAAGTTTGGCAACGAGAAAAAAATCCTGTCACCACCTGGGATCGAACCCCGGACCTTCCAGTCCGTGGCCAGCTTAATACTAGTTGAAAAACTGCTCATTCAACATTATAAGCCAATTCATTCCTAAATGCAATTGTATGAATGCAAAGAAAGAGTGAGAGAGCTATAGTTACAATTGTCACTCTTACCTAGCAACACCCTGTATGCAGGATATTTCTCAGATAAGCGTAATCGCGTAACTTTCGCTGAAGTAAGCTCTACCCCTGCTGGGCGCTCGCCCGGAGGAGTCGTGTTTTCCCGGATAAGTCCGAACTAGTTCACTTGTCCTTATCTAGGTGTTGTGCGCAGAAAACGAACCGACGGTCTGGACATTTTGATTCAGGACAACCAAATGTCGTCCTTGACCCCCTGGGTACCGCCCGGGCGTCGCAACCAGAACTCGTGGCCCTCCCTGCCGCCCGCACACCCCCTCCCCATTTCTATAACGAACAGAACCGTCTCGCTTCGTGTTTCGACGTAATTGCATAATTCCTACTTTTTTTTTCTCTCGTTTCACTTGAAAATTTATGGTTAGTAAATGACATGTTCATTACACTTCGATGAAGCTACTATAACCGAGCTGGCTGGCGATGTCTTGTGCCGTGCTGAAAGACACGTGTGCATTACAATACATAGGCGTTAGGTTAGCCTCCGTTTCTTCACTTAAGGCCACGTGCATCAACGTCAGTTAAAAATGTAGTAGCCATTGGTGAAGAAACCACGGTTAAAAAGTAACCATGTTTAAAATGTAATTTGTAATTTTCGTGCACCATTCATAACCTCCTGTTACTTAATCATTGGTTAGCTGACACTTCATTTAATCAGGGTAAAGCCTGTGATGTTACACTGTTTCTACAAAATGACGAAAGGAAAGCATCCACATCTCTCCAAAGATAATAGTCAACGTCTAAAAACCACTGTGCTTACTCCGTTCTACGTCGAAAAGAACGTCTCAGGAATGTAATCTTCATCTTACGATGTTGGATGACGTATATACGTCCGTTGATGTGACATATTAATGAATATTTAAATACTTATATAGTCACAATCATGCCATGGTATGAAGGAAAAATTTCACAACCTCGAGCGGGATTCGAACCTGCGACTTCTCAGGAATCTTCTCTGCCACATCAATAAATTTAAGAATGCAGTTATATTTTCAGAATCCAAAGCAGCTATTCTATCAATAGTCTCTAAACACACACCTTCATCTCAAACAGCAGAAATAACTAAAGTGCTCTCTCAATTAATATCACTCAATAAAAGAATTGTATTCCAATGGATACCATCCCATTGTGGAATCCTGGGAAACGAGAATGCGGATGCTTTAGCAAAGAAGGGCAGCACTGCTACTTACAGACTACTCTGTGAAGAGATTTATTAAATCTACATACTTAGACTTCAACAAACAAAATTTGATAACACAATCTCAAGGAAAAAATGGAACTCTCTGCATCATAATCCACAGTTAATTCCCGATTTACCACGAAAATCGTCTGTAGCTGCATTTAGATTGGCAACAGGCCATGATTGTTTGGCCAAACACCTGCATAGAAATGGAATATATCAGTCCCCTAACTGCCCATTGTACAACTCAAACCAAGAAATGAATTCGGAACACTTCAAAATCTATGCTTCAGTGGCTAGCCATGATAATATATTTGAAAAATGTTGAACTGCAAGAGGTCAAATGACTTTATTGTCAAATGCCTGGCATTAGAAAATAATAACGTGTTCTATATTTTCGCGTTGCATTCGTCTTTGGGCGTTGTTATGGTTACGGGTTGCATTTGTTTGTTTTTCAGTCCTGTTAGGTTAGAATCGCACAAAATTGAAAATTAAAAGCTAAAATGATTATATCCCAATGTAAGTCTGGATAGATTTTATTACTAGATTTAATTATGGGGGAATTCTTAATATATATATATATATATATATATATATATATATATATATATATATATTTAAAAAAAGATGGAATATTCATAAAAGAAACGGATGAAGAAGATTAGAAGGATGTGTGTACAACCCATGGCTCCCAATTATACCAGAGAAGTATGCAATATTCTAAGATCTATCCATAACCTCTCTTCGTTCAGCTTGCGACGTAAGAAAATAGATACTCAAGTTATTCCCATTAAAATACTGAAAATATCAGTTACATAGAATCGTAATGTAAACAGCCGATTCATGGAAGAATTACCACTGTTTGTGGGTTATTTCAAGCTATCCATTTGTTGCAGCAGAAATGACAAGATAGATTTTGATAAACAAAATCAAATTTTGAAATTTTCTGTTACCTAATTCCTCGCAAAAATTCTCTTTACACCAATAAAACTTCACGCTCACCATCAACTCTAGCCAAGTACAATATTAATCGTCTTCAGCTGTAGATCTTGCCGCCATTTTGTTTTACTAAACCTGCTAATCACTGGTTACATCCTTTAAACGCTCTAATATGGCCGGTTAGAGATTACCGTGGTTAACCTCCTGTTTAAGTCCTAATCAAGGTCGATGCACCGTAAAAATTCTTAACCAGGGGTTAGGTGGCAATTTTAACCGGTGGTTACACTAACCGACGTTGATGCACGTGACCATAAGATCTTAAAACAAATATAAAGGGCTTGAAGTATGCAAGATCTCTAAAAATGTCAACGTTTTATTTAGGGTAGTTGAGACAGATGTGATCAATAACATTGAATAATTTTCAGTATGTTTTCTTCCACAGCTTAAATATGTTTCGAAGCCAACACCGATATGTATTTGGGATCTACTTCATTTTGTAATAAAAAAATCAGACTCAGAAGGAAAGAGACATCTGTCGAAAACGTCTTATTATAGATTGAATTCTTGCAATACATGCAAGTTCCCACTATTTCGATGTAATCTATTGACAACTTCAACAGCTTTGTTCTTCAATATTTGTCCACCTGCACAGAGTGAGCTATGAAACAGTACGGTATCCAATACACTACACTTTAGATGGACGATTTGGCGTATTTTTAGCTACCGGTACGTATGAAATGGTTTCTCATATTAATTTAAAATAAGACCAAATGTAATCAGATTATTTGTAATGTAAATACTTCATTTAGGGGAGAGTTGGGTAGTATCGGACAGTGAGTTTCTTTCATCTACCACCAGATGATAGTACTTGAATGACATGGTTACTTTTCTGTGATGTCGCATACAGAAACGTAACTATGTCATTCAGGTACTACCATCTGGTGGTAGATGAAAAAACGCACTGTCCGATATTACCCGATGTCCGATACTACCCAGCTCTCCCCTATACTTATGAACATGCAAATAAAATAATATACTTTCTTGCGAATTTTATTATTATTATTATTATTATTATTATTATTATTATTATTATTATTATCAATGTTATTTTTGTAGTCTACTTCAATCACTTATATCATATAGTTCTAATTTTTAACATTCAGTAGTAGTAGTAGTAGTAGTAGTAGTAGTAGTAGTAGTAGTAGTAGTAATGGTGGTGGTGATGGTGGAGGTGGTGGGGTAATGTAGTAGTAAAAGTAGTTATAATAATAATAATAATAATAATAATAATAATAATAATAATAATAATAATAATAATAATAATAATCTTTTAGTTGGTTATTTAACGACACTGTTTCAACTACTAGGTTATTTAGCGTCGATAAGATTCGTGATAGCGAGATGGTATTTGGCGAGATGAGGTCGAGATTTCGCCAATAATTACCTGATATTCGCCTTATGGTTGCGGAAAACCTCGGAAAAAATCCAACCAGATCAGTCTAAGCGGAATTCGAACTCACGCCAGGGCGCAACCCCATATCGGCAAGTAAATACCTTAGCCGACTGAGCTATGCGTGTGGCTAGTAATAGTAATAACAATAATAATAATAATAATAATAATAATAATAATAATAATAATAATAATAATAATAATAACAGACCTCTAATAAATTAATAAAACATATAATTTATATAGACCAACTATAGAGAATTCCACGCTAAGAAAAAAGCATTGAATTTAAAGGCCTTGTCTAGTACATTGTAGAATCTCTGTGGTAGATAGTCGTTTCTATGGCAACTGCTCATTTGATGGAATAGCCCCATATACTCAATGCTTTTTTCTTAACATGGAATCGCGTATAGTTCGTTTTATGTTAATGTGGCAAGAATTTGCAAGAAGGGAAGGCCTTTGAGAATATTTAGAGATATGTCTCTATCCCGTATGATTAGTTTTTTATTATTATTATTATTATTATTATTATTATTATTATTATTATTATTATTATTATTATTATTACCACTACTACTTACTTCTGTATGTTCTTATTCACCTATTAACTTAATTTAAATACGATATATTTAATCACTTCCACATAATCGTCGTTTTAATTCGTGTCTCTTAATGAGTAGCTCGTAACACGTAAACATTTAATTTCTATTACTTGAATTATCCTTCATTCATTCTTGGCTGGGATCCAGAGTCCAGAGGCATAACTTGGTATGGAAAATGCGAAACTCAATAGGGTAATAATAATCATCATTATCATTAAAATCGAAATTTACCTCCAGATTACATTTAGAAGGGAAATTAAATTCACTTAATTTAACGCGGATATGAAACTACGTTAAAAACCGTAAGTAGGCATCTCTAATTGAAATATTTACAGTGATGTATTTATATAGGCCTACTATTATTAATATTATTATCACCATCATAATCATCATTCTGACAAGTATTATCCCGAGTGGCCTGTTACGGTCTTGTTTTCCGTCCATCTCTTTTGAGGTCTGCCAATGGATCTTTTTCCTCTCGGTGGATAATTTAAAATTCCCTTTGGAAATATTTTGTTGCTCATTCTGTCGACTTGATTTTTCAAGCTTTCTTTAGGCTATATCGCCAAATATATTCCATCACTGGTTCAGCCTTGAGTTCCTCCAAGATATCCTCATTCCACTTGTGGTCGAATTTAGTGTATCCCTCATGAATCTCGTCTCACATGCTAATACCATGAGCTCTTAAGGTCCACGCCTCACTTCCATAGGAGAAAACTGGTCTTGCGAGGTTATACAGGCGTAAACGGGCATATTTCTGAACAATTGCAGACTTGAAAACATTGATTATGCTCATAGTTTTAGTGTATTTGTTGAATGTCTGGGAGATATTCTTTTAGATTGAAAAGATAGGTTGTACTCTCAAATTATTGAATTCATTCACTCTTTACAGAATTTTTTCTAAACATATTTTACTTCAAATTGGATCTTTGCCAGAAAATATCATAATTTTTGTTTTATCATGTGAAATTTCCATGTTATATTGACCAGAAAATATATGGAGACCATGAAGCGATCTTTGTATATATTATTATTATTATTATTATTATTATTATTATTATTATTATTATTATTATTATTATTATTATTATTATTATTATTATTATCCAAAGTAAACAGCCAGTTAGGAGTAAAATTTGCAATGGAACCCATACGTTAGAACAGGTAAACTCATTTAAATATTTAGGTTATAATTTGACATATTTACCTGTTATTGATATATCTGAAAATATTCAACATTTTGATGGAGCCTTAAGAACCATCAACCAGGTTTTCACAACCACGAAAACCCAAAAACATACCAGGTTAAAAGCATATAAAGTTCTAGCAAGACCTGTCCTCATGTATGGTAGTGAGGCCTGGACTGTCCGAAACTCAGATGTTCAACGCCTAACAACTGCGGAAATGAGATTTCTAAGGACTGCCGGCTACAGCTTGCTTGACCACAAAAGGAATAAACTAATTACAAAAGAATTGAAAATTACACCTATTTATGAACATCTCAACCACTTTAGACAAAAATGGCTTAACCATGTCAATAGGATGGACCGTTCCAGACTCCCAAGACAAATTCTCCGCTGTATACCACATGGAAGACGATCTTTGGGACGCCCCCTGAAAAGATGGATGGAGACCGTAACAGGCCACTAGGCCTAATACCTGCAAGGACGATGATGATGATGATGATCATGATGAAGATGATGATGATGATTATTATTATTATTATTATTATTATTATTATTTCTTGCAAGTATTGCCGGTTATGTCCCGCGCCGTGGAGTCGCGGTCTAAGGCATCCCGCCTAGGACTCGCGTTACGGAATGCGCGCTGGTTCGAGTCCTCATGGGGGAAGAAATTTTCTCATGGAATTTCGGCCAGTGTATGGGACCGGTGCCCACCCAGCATCGTGATGCACTTGGGGAGCTACGATAGGTAGCAAAATCCGGTTGCGAATGCCAGCTATAACGGCTGGGGGAATCATCGTGCTGACCGCACGATACCTCCATTCTGGTTGGATGATCGTCCACCTCTGCTTCGGCATGTGGGCGTGAGGCCAGCACCCGGCTGGTCGGTCTAGGCCCTTCACGAGCTGTTGCGCCACGGATTATTATTATTATTATTATTATTATTATTATTATTATTATTATTATTATTATTATTATTATTATTGCCGGTTATAATTGCTGAGGAAACGTATGAACGATTCAGGTACGCCTACCTACAGAAATAAAAGTTTTTTCACGATAGTGTTTTTTTTTTTTTTTGCTATATTTACAGCTATAGGTCTAGTTGTTAGGCCTTAAAAGTTAGAATTCCTTCACAGAAACTTGTTGCTAAGAAACCACTCTTCATAACATAAAACTACACTGAAATAGACCCATTACACTTGTTACTTAGTTAGCATTAAAGTGCAGTTTGGGAAGGCTTTGGAATAATATTGCTCTAAATTTTCAAGCAAAATAATATTGGACTGCCTCCGTGGTCTGTTGGTCAGCATGCTGGCTTCCAGATCAGGAGGTCCCGGGTTCGATTCCCGGGCTCGGCTCTCGGTGAATTTTTCTTCAAGAAATAGACCCAAGAAAAATTCCCTGGGTGTATAGAGTCTGGAAATTTGTATGAATGTGAGTGTGATTGTGCCGGGTTAATATTAATTAACCAATCATCGCTGGGCAGTAACCTGAACACACGTTTCAGCGTCACATTGTTGACAAGTAACTCCATCTGTTGGCACAACCATAAAGCATCTAATAGATGCTACAGAGTTACCAACAACGAAAAAAAAAATATTGTATTTGCAATTTTAAAAATATGATCGTGCAAAAAATGTTGTAGCCTACAATACACGTTTGTGAAGTGCAGTATAAAATTTTGGAAATTTAAACGCGACTTTGTAAAAAGGACTTCTCAACTTTCTAACGTAATATAGTATAAGATGCGGAAGATTTCTGAATTGTCAGAATGGATAATTATCACGTGAAGTATGAGGAAAAAAAAAAAGACTGCTCAAGATTGCCGAGTATTAGGCCTATACTAATGTTCGTAATGCCTTATGGATGTGAGATTGTTTACAAACACATACCCACGTCCTCAAACAGGGTCGATGAGTTTGACTCGAATCCACACATAATGGAATTTCCAAATCAATTCCCTCTCCTGATGTTTGATATCACGAAGGGTGGAATATATTAATGATGCATTGTGAGAAAATCGAATGAAATGGCAGTTGTTATATGTGCACGGAATATTATGTTCACTATGTTGGAACAACATGGCTCGTGGAACCAATTTCTGATTTCATAATATAGACACATAAGTAGCTAGGCAGTCAGATCCCCTAGAACTATTCACTTTGTTGTAGGCCAAAGGACTGCAGTTTCTGAAGGGAATCACGAAGTCATTTGAATTCTATCAATCTATATTCCACTGGATATCAGGAAACATTTACAGAAATTTCTTTCAGATAGTCACATAAAATATTCACTTCCTTGTAAAAGTTTCTGAATGAATATACAACATGAGGTGCAAGCGAATTTTATAGGGCTAGAGAAGTCAAAATCGCTACGTTGTTCAAATCGATTTGAAAGCTAATAATTGCTGTGTGTATATTTTAGATGTAGAATTATTAAAATTATTCTTAACAGGTTTTTTTTTTCATTTAGAGTAAAAATCATACGTGTATTGATCTACTATGAGTATTTGTAAAAGTTTAGCGTCATTTGTTTTTGAGACAATTGACACATTTTCTCCGTATCATAGCAACTCATAATGCTAGCGGTGTTAATGCAACTACGAATGGGTTATGTTAAAGACATAGGAGTATGAAAAATGTGTTTGTGCGAGATCGTGCGTATTTGCTTGGTTTCCGCACAAAACCAATCCGCGGAAAGTCTAAAATTCCACATTCAGTATTCCCAACTTAACACACAACAATTTCCCTCTTCTTACCGCTTAAGTGACATATTGATTTTACTGCTTTAGGCTTTTAGCATATTATTTTTAGAGACGTTCAATATAGTAATAATTATAAATTGGAAACTTACCACTACAATTTCACCTGAATTGCACTGTTAATTATTGTTTTTAAATATTTGCAAAAATTAAGTAAACTCTAAATCATTACATAACCTTACCGTTTGTTTTAAGTTCGCATTTATAGACTGGGGGAAAAAAAGACAGACGTATATCACGGCCTGCTGGAGTATAGTAAACACAGAAAACATTTTAAAGCAACAATGTTGAAGACAGATATTTTGGTTTGCAAATTTGCCGTCATTGAACAGAAACCAAGATGGAGATTTCATTGCAACTAATTAGAAATTCCTCTTTCAGGTATGTAATAAACGATCTTCGCACAAAATAATGTACGATACACGAGCGGTATGTTTTCTTTCAATTCTCGGAAATTAAAAAAGCTCAACTACGTTTCGCTTTTTCAAACTTTTCCTCGAACATGAAAACTTCAACATACCGCTCTTGTAACGCAAATTACTGTTTTCTTTCTGCTCATAGCTGATAATATTAAGATTTCAGGCTATAGCCTACTTTCTGGAAAAGCGGTTCGCATTACCAACGTCTTTTTAAGTTTTAGTGTAACTTACTTGAAAGTAATTACAACTCGAATAAATTTTATTAAAATATTCGAACGTTTCATTCGGCTTATAGCTTATTACCTATATGTAACTTGAAAACGGCCGAACGGATTTTAATGAATGATCCCTCATTTTGAAACTTTTTCGATGGTTCTACTGAATGTTGTTTTAGATATTCTGGTATTTTGTATTCTAATCTCTCTCTAATTTCGTCTATTTTCATGACAACTGTTTTCTAGAGTGTTATATTTCAGTAAAAATTCGTTCCGAGGTAAGTTTTCGAAATTGTTAATCATTTACACGTCTCTCTCTCTCTCTCTCTCTCTCTCTCTCTCGATTTAAGGTACATTTAAAAAGTCTAACACACCAATTCTGAATCTACAGTGTAGTTTACACCAGCCATACTTCAGGTTTCAGAAATTTTGTCAAGGTTTTAACACAGAAAATTCTGATGTTATCTTAAACAGTTCAATAAAATATGTTAAAGTTAACAAATGCTAATGAAATAGTTTTTGTGTTAAATTTATTGTTAAACTAGTATAATTATAAGTTATGTTGGTGTTCTGTTGGTGAAATCGACCCTGAAAGTCTGAGAAAAAACGAAAAAAAAAAAAATAATAATCCAAGAAAATATCGAGTAAATAATGATTCTGTGCTTTGTTTCTTAACACGTTAATAGGGATTACAAAGTACCAATATGATTTCATTTAAATAAATAAAAGTTTCAGAAACTTCCCTTCAATGTAGGCTATATCTTCAATGCGACACACATTTTGTATGAATGTGAGTGCGATTGTGAGTGTGCCGGGTTAATATTAATTAACCAATCATCACAAACATAAAAATACATCGGGACTGTCGCTGGCAGTAACCTGAACACACGTTTCAGCGTCACATTGTTGACAAGTAACTCCATCGGTTAACACAACCATAAAGCATCTAATAGATGCTATAGACTTACCAACAACGAAAAAAATAAAAAATAAAATAAAAAATGCGACATACCTATGTTCAGGAACGAATTTCAAAAATAACTCTTTGGAATATGCTCTGTTATATCAAAATATCGAAAGAGATTTTTTGCAGCATGACAAAAACTTTCTCTACCCTTTCTGTAGAGGGGGATAGTTTAATTATGATACTTTAAGAAGCTGACAATAGCGACAGGAATCTGTTACACTGCCCGATTCGTTTCGTAGACCAGTTTTCTGAATATCTCTATTGCTTTCAGTACTTCATGTGAAAGCTAGAATACAATTAAACTTGTCAGTATTGCTGGTGGGAAAATCCAAGCACTGTAATTTTGTTATCGATTTCATTGACTGCGTTCGATTGGATATTACATGCGGTACACACGATCCGAACATTAGCAGGCGCCAGGCAGGTTCAATGTATGTATTCGGTTTGAACCACAAAGACTGTTACACCCACCATTTCTGTACTCAAGGGAAACATTAGAAATAATGCTATTGTTCACCAAAAAAAAAAAAGTTGTTTTAAGTACTGTACAAAACGTGTTGTTACAGTATAATAATCTCCTTATTTATCTAAATAGAACACTTTTTATTCATTAATGACAAAACATGTGCCCGTTTTTCCTTCCATTTAAGTACCTACATGAGGTGTTTTATCACCACGGCATGGCGCGTCCTCAGGTTGCGGATAGAGGAGACGGCCTCCAGATATGGAGGGTAATAATAATAATAATAATCCGTGGCGCTACAGCCCGTGAAGGGCCTAGACCGACCAGCCGGCTGCTGGCCTCACGCCCACATGCCGAAGCAGAGGTGGACGATCATCCAACCAGAATGGAGGTATCGTGTGGTTAGCACGATGATCCCCCCAGCCGTTATAGCTGGTATTCGCAACCGGATTTCGATACCTATCGTAGCTCCCCAAGTACATCACGATGCTGGGTGGGCACCGGTCCCATACACTGGCCGAAATTTCATGAGAAAATTTCTTCCCCCATGAGGACTCGAACCAGCGCGCATTCCGTAACGCGAGTCCTAGGCAGGATGCCTTAGACCGCGACGCCAAGGCGCGGGACAGATATGGAGGGTAGCTGTGAATATATTTAATAAGCAGTCGCGGACAGCCGATAAGGGGTGGTCCTCCAGCTTGGGGGTTGGGCGAAGGGCTAACAACCCATCACCGTAAAAAACAGCTTGTTACGAATCCTTCAAATAAGCCTCGGAATGGGACTGATTCTCTGGCACGACCACAGCAAAGGAATAAGGTTTTGAGATTTGGTACTTGGAATGTTACAAGTCTATATAGAACAGGAGGGGTAACATTAGTAGCAAAAGAACTAGCTAGATATAGAATAGACTTCGTGGGAGTACAAGAGGTTAGGTTAGATGGGAATGGCATAACACAAATTAGGAGATTATTTGTTGTATTATGGGGAAGGAAACGATAACCACCAATTAGGAACAGGATTCTTTATTCATAAAAGAATAAAATCAGCAGTAAGAAAGGTCGAATTTATCAGTGATAGGTTATCGTATTTAGTACTTAAGGCTAGATGGTGCGATATCGTAGTTATAAATGCTCACGCCCCTACAGAAGAGAAAGACGACCATATAAAGGATAGCTTCTATGAGGAACTGGAACAGACTTTTGATCAATTACCTAGATATCACATGAAAATTTTATTGGGGGATTTCAATGCTAAAGTAGGACGGGAGGATATTTTTAAACCGACTATTGGAAAAGAGAGTCTACACATATCTAGTAATATTAAGGGTGATTGAGAATAAGGTTCTTAGGAAAATATTTGGGGCTAAGAGGGATGAAGTTTCAGGAGAATGGAGAAAGTTACACAACACAGAACTGCACGCATTGTATTCTTCACCTGACATAATTAGGAACACTATAAATCCAGACGTATGAGATGGGCAGGACATGTAGCACGTATGGACGAATCCAGAAATGCATATAAAGTGTTAGTTGGGAGACCGGAGGGAAAAATACCTTTAGGAAGGCCGAGACGTAGATGGGACGATAATATTAAAATGGATTTGAGAGAGGTGGGATGTGATGATAGAAACTGGATTAATCTTGCACAGGTTAGGGACCGATGGCGGGCTTATGTGAGGGCGGCAATGAACTTGCGGATTCCTTAAAAGCCATTTATAAGTACGTAAGTAATAATAATAATAATAATAATAATAATAATAATAATAATAATAATAATGTTTCTATTGAATCTTGTTTACTCATTTACCTGAACGAAAAATAAAACTGTTCGTTCATTTGCTAAAATATGGCGTTCCAAAAACATATAACTAGATAACTAGATGTCTTAATTAAGCAATAACTGAAAACTAGATTAACATGTTTCCAAGGTAACATTTATGACCGAACTCTCATTAAGTATGTCAGAGATAAGTCTCTTCTCTTAATGGATTTTTAACAAGATCGTAGGTACACAATCGATGTGTTCTGCGTGAACAGTCTTCTCTGATTACCACACGCACAGTTTCATTATTTGGCTATCACTCCATTGTTAGGAAGCAGACGTACCTATACAACCCATATAGACTGCAAGTAGGATCTCAACTTACTCCTAGAGCCATAAAAAAGTTATAGCCTCGCTGGCAGATATGGCAATGCTCATATTTGTCCCGGACTGATAAACTGGGTTACTCGTTTGTTCTACATTCCTCAAATATTTGTAAATAAAATCACAAACATTTATATTTCAACCCAACAGATAATGCTCAATTTTATGAAAAATATTGCACATGTTGACAAATTACAACGAATGAATCACTTAGTGATATAGTGGAAGATATTTGCTGGTGATTCTTGTTCCACGATAACCCAGTTTGAATTCATTTCATTAACTACTGATCATAATGACTTGGCAGCCAGATTTATGCTTTATGCAAAAGTAAATTATGCTTTGTTATGTTTTTGTTACATTTATACTGATTTATTGCTATGATAATATATTTTCAAATCAATCTGTTTTTTTCTTGAAGAAGAGGAATTCCCTGGGTGTCTAGAGTCTGGAATTTTGTATGAATGTGAGTGTGATTGTGAGTGTGCAGGGTTAATATTAATTAACCAATCATCATAAATATAAAAATAGATCAGGACTGTCGCTGGGCAGTAACCTGAACACACGTTTCAGCGTCACATTGTTGACAAGTAACTCCATCTGTTAGCACAACCATAAAGCATCTAATAGATGTTAGAGAGTTACCAACAACGCAAAAAAAAAAACAATCAATCAGTATCATTTATTACAAATATACATATTTAATATATATTATTGAAATACATTACAAAACTATTATATATATTAAACATTGTGGGACAATTTAAACATTAAAAAGACAATTAAATTAAAAGTGAATTTATTCCCGTATAAGCAACACTAGTACAAAGTATATGATTTACGTCTCGTGACGTAAGAAATGTTAGAATGTAACAAATATAAGCAGGGAAATCAAGCAACTATTATTCAAATATTCAATGGAGAGGAGTATTGTCAATGAGATAGCTTTTATTTTTTAGATAATTTTTTTATTATAATTCTTTTATTAAAAGGCTTTGAAATCAAACATTATGTTTGAAAATTAGGCTTCAATAGAATGGTTTTTAAGGGACACTGGGACTCAGTTTCGAAACTTTCAAATTCAGCGGGATGTTGTGTCTGTACGTTTAAATAACTACCAAATTTCATAAAGTTTCATTCATTAGTTCCTCAGACATTAATTTTCACGTATATTAATTATTATAAATTATGCGTAAATTCAAAACATCCCTGACAGCTTCAGAATTGTTTTCGCTTTTAAAAATCTTCTGTGAAGGACTTACATTTCATGATAAAGAATATTGCGCATGGAATTTTAAATTTGTGAATTGGTTCATAAGAAGAAAATGTCTTACAACTCATAACTTTTGTTTGATAATTTTCTTTAACTTTTAGAAGTTAAAATTTCATATCATATAGGCCTAAACTTTTCAGTGAAGAGCTGATCGCATGCACAGCTTTGTGTGTTGCAATATGCTAGAATTCTTGCAAAGTTTCATGTAAAGCGGAGCAAATGGAAGCCGCTAGGAACTTTATTTTATTTTTTTTTATTTTATTGGGTTATTTTACGACGCTGTATCAACATCTAGGTTATTTAGCGTCTGAATGAAATGAAGGTGATAATGCCGGTGGAATGAGTCCGTGGTCCAGCACCGAAAGTTACCCAGCATTTGCTCGTATTGGGTTGAGGGAAAACCCTGGAAAAACCTCAACCAGGTAGCTTGCCCCGACCAGGATTCGAACCCGGGCCACCTGGTTTCGAGGCCAGACGCGCTGACCGTTACTCCACAGGTGTGGACAGGAACTTTATTATTGACCAAAAACGTAATTTTGAGAAAACGCAAGTTTTAGTAGACGTGGCACTTTAAAAATGATCTCCGGACTATAAAAGTAGTAGACAGGGGCTAAATATAGGACAGAAGGTTAAACAAATGTATAAGGCAAATATTTATGTAAAAAAAATTATTTTTACCATTTTGGTCAAAAAGTGAGTCCTAATGTCCCTTAAAATTATATATTTCAAACCATTTGAACGGCAGCTATCAAAACTAAGGTACTAATCACATGTGTAAAGTTCCACCATGTTTTTTACGTCTTTTATGCTTCATTTCCGCCCTGACATTAACGTGTGACAACCGAACTGCTCTGTGGGACGTCCAATATCGAAAAGAACTCAGAATACTGACCTTGAAGTATATCTGAGAACCCATTTTTATAAACAAAACTTGTGTGAAGCCTTAGAAAGCTACTCGCTTGTTTTGTACAAATAATTTTGCAAGGAAAATTATTGTAAGATGTGTGACTGAAATTTTTATAATTGTGTCTTACAGTTGTAGATTTCAAAAAGGCATATGACGCGGTTAAAAGAGAAGTTTTATATAATATCCTTATTGAATTTGATATTCCCAAGAAACAAGTTCGATTAATTAAAATGTATCTAAGTTAAACGTACAGCAGAGTCCGTATAGGTCAGTTTCTGTCGATACTTTTCCAATTCACTGCGGGATAAAGCAAGGAGATGCACTATCACCTTTACTTTTTAACTTTGCTATAGAATATGCCATTAGGAAAGTCCAGAATAACAGAGGGGGTTTGGAATTGAACGGGTTACATCAGCTACTTGTTTATGCGGATGACGTGAATATGTTAGGAGAAAATCCACAAACGATTAAGGAAAACGTGGAAATTTTACTTGAAGCAAATAAAGAGATAGGTTTGGAAGTAAATCCCGAAAAGACAAAGTATATGATTGTCTCATGACAAGAATATTGTACGAAATGAAAATAGGGCCTATAAAAATTGGAAATTTATCCTTTGAAAAGGTGGAAAAATTCAAATATCTTCGAGCAACAGTAATAAAATTATAAATAACACTCGGAAGGAAATTAAATGCAGAATAATTATGGGAAATGTCTGTTATTCTTCGGTTGAAAAGCTTTTGTCATCCAGTCTGTTCTAAAAAAAAAGGTGAAAGTTAGAATTTATAAAACAGTTATATTACTGGTTGTTCTGTACGGTGGTGAAACTTGGACTCTCACTTTGACAGAGGAACAGAGGTGAAGGGTGTTTGAGAATAAGGTGCTTAGGAAAATATTTGGGGCTAAGAGGGATAAGTTACAAGGGAATGGAGAAAGTTACACAACGCAGAACTGCACGCATTGTATTCTTCACCTGACATAATTAGGAATATTAAATCCAGACGTTTGAGATGGGCAGGGCATGTAGCACGTATGGGCGAATCAGAAATGCATATAGAGTGTTAGTTGGGAGACCGGAGAGAAAAAGACCTCAAGACGTCAAACAGAAACAACTGATTCCGAAATTACGATTGAAGCATAAAGTTACTAAGTTTTGTACAGCGCAACTGTTCGTAATGGCTTCACATTTATTTAATTGTGAATCCTGCATCCTAACTCGGCACCAGCTTTGTGAAAATAGCTCGTATTCCTACATATACACAACAACTAGCCTCCAGTCTTTCACATCAGCGTGCACTATAAATTATAAGTTAAATGATCTATGATTACTTTTACGTAATCGAGTAACAGGTTCCTAAGCGACATGAAACAAGTGACTGCTAGCCACTACCTGACGTATGGACTCTTTGTATCATGCTTCTCGTATTATTAATGTCAGTGTTGAATTTTGTAACAAATAAGGGAGTAAATCTAGCCAATTCAGGAGAAAAAAATTAGTTATGAAGGTGACACATACTTTCTCATTATAGGCCTAACTAGGTTTTATGTTTTTTCGCAAACGTTATAATATAATCTTTGCCATTTTTGTGGTAATATTTCAATAATGTATATTCTGCAGGCCTAAAATTGTTCAATCCTATAGATTCTTAATACAGAAAAGGTGAAATAAGAAGAGCAATCAATAATTATTTAAGCAGATTTTGAGTTATCACTTTTCTAAAGAAATTTTTGGAGTTCCATTCCCATGCAATTGTATCATATTTTATGGTGGACTGAAAGAGAGCTAAATAAACTGTACGCAAACGTAAAGTTCGTCGAAGAACGACAAATTTATATAACTGTTTTAAAGGGACACATTTACAATAATTAAGAAAAGAAGAATTACGATTATGTATTATTAATTTTTATTTTATTGGGTTATATTGCATGTAGCACGTATGGGCGAATCCACAAATGCATATAGAGTGTTAGTTGGGAGGCCAGAGGGGAAAAGACCTTTGGGAAGGCCGAGACGTAGATGGGAGGACAGTATTAAAATGGATTTGAGGGAGGTGGGATATGATGATAGAGACTGGATTAATCTTGTTCAGGATAGGGACCAATGGCGGGCTTATGTGACGGCGGCAATGAACCTCCGGGTTCCTTAAAAGCCAGTAAGTAAGTAAGTAAGTAAGTAAGTAAGTAAGTAAGTAAGTAAGTAAGTAAGTAAGTAAGTAAGTAAGTAGGTAAGTAAGTAAGTAAGTAAGGAAGTAAGTAAGTATTTTACGACGCTGTATCAACATCTAGGTTATTTAGCGTCTGAATGAAATGAAGGTGATAATGCCGGTGAAATGAGTCCGGGGTCCAGCACGTTACCCAGCATTTGCTCGTATTGGGTTGAGGGAAAACCCCGGAAAAAACCTCAACCACGTAACTTGCCCCGACCGGGATTCGAACCCGGGCCACTTGGTTTCGCGGCCAGACGCGATGACCGTTACTCCACAGGTGTGGACATATATTGTTAAACTTAAATAAAATTTAAATTAATAACAAAGATGATTCAAAGATTTTTTGACCAATAGATGTTAAAGAGAAAGGGATTAATGTTGTATTTTTAACAATTATACGAAAAAAAAAAAAAATTAAAATCAAGACGATCTTTAACCTCTGCACCAAAATTTAAGATGGAATTCTACATCTTAAATATAACAAAACTTTTATTACACTTTTTTTTCGATGAAGCACCGTTAAGCAGGAAAAAAATAGTCTTCGCCCAATGTTTGCAGCGCTCTATTGCGGTAATGGCCCGAAAGAAATGGCTGATTTCTGTACAAGCAGATAGGTACAAATAATCTGAACAATTAACGTCTTCAAACTTCTTTTGCAAATTAAACCGTTTAGTTATGAATTTAAGTTCAATAATAGCGAAAATCGTTGAAATAAATCTTGCAACGCAACGTACGTCACGTGTTCCTAAGTACAACAAAGGGGGAGGGGAAGGTAAGGAGTCAGGCCGCACTTGCTTAGAGTTATTGCAGTAGCCGACATGTTGACAAATGCTTCTTAGAAACATAACGATTTCCTCTAAAACGGTGAATATTATAGAAAAAAAAATTATTTAGATTTATTTTTTTCAAATCTCTCCTCATGATCTATTACCAGTTTCATTTTGGTGCAGAGGTTACCATCCATCCTGTATTTATACCAATGTTAGCTTTCTTATATACATATATATTTTAACCCAGGAAAAACCATTAAGTGTCGTTATATGAAAGATTGTTGGTTCATTTGTTCAACTATAGAGAAATGAAAAACTTCAAGACAAACAGTGAAGTGCTTAAAAATCTATCACGTTACTAAATAATTCGTAGTTTGCAAATAATATTTTAAGGAGTTAGGTACAGCTTACAGCAGTAGCATTTTTGGAAATATTTAACATTGTTTTTGTTCCATTACTGTATTTTGTAAAGCCGTTCTCTTGCCACATGAAAAAAAAAAAATTAAAAATTAAAAAAAATTATACATTTTTTTTTTTTTCAAAATTCAGGATGGTGGCAGTACACTGTGCAGGGATGTTAACTTTTCATGTTCTCTCTCTTTTATTTTATTGCTGAAACTCATGTTTACAATACCATGCTCTTTCAATTACATTCCTCAATAAATAATATATATTTTTTTATTTTGTGGTAGAAGAAAATAGTGATATTTGACGATTTTTTAAAATGAATCTATTTTTTATCAGACAATCTATCTAAGCTCCCAAGTCAATATTATGAATTATCAATCAATAGTTTCAAACTAGATTTTACAATTGGTTATCAAATAATCCCTTTTATTCTGCTGTTGACTTTTTCAACACAAATTTGTATGAAATTTTATTTTAATGAATGAAATTGTATTTTAATAAATAAGTTTTAATTATTGCAATTTAGTTAGTTTTCTTCAATTTAAAAGTTTCAAATTATTTCATGTTTTCATTGTATTACTTAAATTTTACTGTTTCTGTTATTAGTGTTTTTTTAATGTATTTATATGTTTTTTTTTCAATGTATTCTGACGAAGCCTAAAACTGTATGTCTAATGGCCAAATAAATTGAATTGAATTGAATTGAAAGGCAGAGAAGTGATTTTGCATCATATTGTAGATATGACATGCATAAATACACACAAAAAATTTCATCACTGAATGTTGGATAGTTTTTGAGTTATGAGGAAAACGCTTCATAACTGCACAGTGAACTGCCACCAATTTGAATTTTGAAAAACAAAAAATATTAATACTTTTTTTAATCGTAAAAATATTTTTTCATATAGCAGAAGGACAGTGTTTTACACATACTAATTTTCATTATTGTACAAGATACAGTAATGGAGGGAAAAAAAAATTGAATATTTCCAAAATTTTACTGCTGTAAGCTGTACCTAACCCCTTAAATGGGCACACGTTTCACTAGTACCCTAATCTAAAAATATCTATTTATTTAGTTATTAGAGATCTAAGAATGAATACGCATAAAATCGGACCAATAGTTTAGATGGAATTGCCGTATACTGGCAATGAGAGGTGACGTGCCAAAAAACACATTTTTAGTATTAGTATTTAGTATTAGTATTTATTTATTTAACCTGGTAGAGATAAGGCCGCCAGGCCTTCTCTGCCCCTCTACCAGGGGATTACAACTATAACATGAACAATAAGATTACAATTAATATTAAATTTACAATTACAATTACAATAAAAATTAAAGTACGACAAGAATACCTGATTAATGAAAGCTAGACATTTTATCATAGAAATTAAGAACAAAGAATATTTTTGAATTTACTAAATTACAAATTAAACCTACAATAACAAAATTCTATAGTGATGAAATTACCGGATATTGAAATATTTTGTGATAGATTAAGAGAACTATTTACAAGAAACCATGTCTGAACGAGTCTCAATTACTGACCAAGTGCCTAGTAAGTTTGCATTTGAATTCAATTTTATTTCGACAGTCCCTGATGCCAGCAGGTAACGAATTCCAGAGTCTTGGCAGGGCTATTGTGAAAGAGGATGAGTATGAGGAGGTTCGATGGGATGGTATTGTTAGTATTGTTTCATGGCGAGAGCGTGTGTTCAGATTGTGGTGGGAAGAAAGGTAAGTGAAGCGAGACGACAGGTACGAAGGAATAGAAGAGTTCAAGATTTCGAAGAGAAAGAGAAGTGAATGTAAATTTCTTTTCTTATCTAGTTTAAGCCAACCTATTGCTTCCAGGGATGGGGTAATATGATCATATTTACGAACATTGCTTACAAAACGTACACACAAATTATGAGCACGTTGAAGTTTCGTTTTGTTGTCGCTGGAAAGGTCAGTCAGTAAAATGTCAGCATAGTCAAAATAGGGAAATACAAGAGTCTGCACAAGGGACTTTTTTAAGCAAGAGGGAAGATGAACATTTATCCTTTTTAGCACATGAATAATAGAATATACTTTTCTGCAGGTTTCTGTGATTTGCATGTCCCAGTTGAGATTATTATCCATGTGAATGCCAACATTTTTTACCGAAGAACTGAAAGGGATATGCACTGTACTTACTTTAACGGGGGAAATGTCGAGTTGCTTTACAGCGTCGGTTTGCCGTTTGTGTCCTAATATGATTGCTTGTGTCTTTCCAGGATTGATATTAAGATGGAATTTCTTTGTCCATGTCACAATCGAGTCAATGTCTTCGTTCAATTTATCTATAGCGTCATTTATTCGATCTAAGCGGGAAGAGATGTAGCATTGAAGGTCGTCAGCATACAAGTGATAGTTACAATGCCTTACATGAGATGTAATATCATTGACATAAATTGTGAACAACAATGGTCCGAGTACCGAACCCTGTGGTATACCTGATGTTATGTTAAGCCAGGAAGAGCTTCGATTCCCGGATACAACACATTGCTGTCTTTCCCGTAAGTAGGATTCGAACCAACTCACAGCAGTCTCTGACAAATGCAGATTTCTCAATTTATGGGTGAGCATGTCAAAATTTACAGAGTTGAAAGCTTTGCTAAGGTCAAGAAGTGTTAGTGCCAGGGATGATGCAGACGTGTATTTCCTGCAAAATCTTGTAATCGGTATCTTAATTTCTTTAATAAAAAAACTAAAATAACAAAATTAATATCAGATAGGATAGTAACATTCAATTCTTTCTCTTCTGTGCATATTAAAAATGTATGACACAGTCACTTTTTATCTAAGGTACTTGCGAACTGACAGAACACTAATAATTCCACAGATCTTTTTGTTAGTACAATAAAACATTAGTCCAACGACCTCCCAATAAACTGAACTATCCGCGTCTAATAAAATTTTGTTACACTGTGATAGCCTTTGCGATAACGCCTGATCTTGGCGACTATGACGTCACAATATCAGCCCTTAATCCACTCGCACCCAAATGCATGACAAGTGAGTGAAACTAGTACTAATAATGCCCACAATAAGCTGTGGGCCGTATCTCGCCTTATCTGTAACATTTTCACAGCCCAACGACCAGAGATTTATGTTTCCATCTACATTTGCAATCAATTAACATTTCAAATTTGAAGGTTTTGCGTAAGACAAATCAAATCCTGAATAAACAGATGATTGCAAATATTTGTCATAATTTGTAGAACTACACCCCTCACAAATAACAGTCCACTTCAGATATCCATGGAGGGTAATATACAAACGAAGCGATTTTTTGTTTATTCAGATAAACGTAAACCACTGAAATATGTCACGTACAGAGAATACAACCAGAAACAAAATAAAACTGAAAAATCTCTCTGTTTTTACACATAGTAGAGTTCCATTATACTCAGGAGGAAATTAAACGCAGAATAAATATGGGAAATGCCTGTTATTATTCGGTTGAGAAGCTTTTATCATCTAGTCTGCTGTCGAAAAATCTGAAAGTTAGAATTTATAAAACAGTTATATTACCGGTTGTTCTTTATGGCTGTGAAACTTGGACTCTCACTTTGAGAGAGGAACAGAGATTGAGGGTTTTTGAGAATAAGATTCTTAGGAAAATATTTGGGGCTAAGAGGGATGAAGTTACAGGAGAATGGAGGAAGTTACACAACGCATAACTGCACGCATTGTATTCTTCACCTGACATAATTAGGAACATTAAATCCAGACGTTTGAGATGGGCAGGATATATATAAGTGATTTCGGGATTAATTCTGTATCCCATAGAAAGATCAGAATCACTGTTTACTTATTTATACAGTCATGAAGCTATATCGAGAATGCTGGGTTTGTAGTGAAAGACCTGCCGTTGGGCAGAAAACTATGAATGAATGAATCTTCTATCTCCACGTCCCCATACGCCTTTATGGCGTGTAAAAGGCAACTTCACTATAATAATAATAATAATAATAATAATAATAATGTCTGGCCGCGAAACCAGGTGGCCCGGGTTCGAATCCCGGTCGGGGCAAGTTACCTGGTTGAGTTTTTTCAGGTGTTTTCCCTCAACCCAATACGAGCAAATGCTGGGTAACTTTCGGTGCTGGACCCCGGACTAATTTCACCGGCATTATCACCTTCGTATCATTCAGACGCTAAATAACCTAGATGTTGATATAAGCGTCGTAAAATAACCCAATAAAATAAAATAATAATAATAATAATAATAATAATAATAATAATAATAATAATAATAATAATAATAAATTTCAGAGTCATGTACTAGTAATAATACTGATTATGTTATTATTGGTTATTAAGAAAAAAACAGCGTATTTTGCAAAATACGTAAAATTACGGTAGCTATCAGCTTATGTTACCACTATGTCATTACACAACGTGTGTGTTTTTTTTTTTTTGGTATAAGATATTGCCATAAGAAAACATGAAAAAAAAAAAACAATCTGTGGGCCTTGTTTACAATCAGCAGGCTTTGACAATCTGTAAAATAAAAGAACATCATCAGGCTTTGACTTAGTAACAATTAATAATGCGTTCTTGTTCTATAAATTGTCAAAGCCTGCTGATTTCTAAACACGGCCCACTGATAAAGTTATTTCTTTACATAGATTTCTTATGACAATGTTAAATTCCTATGGCCTATATCTAAAAAAACACACGGTATATCGGGGATTCAGTGTTCAACAAATTAGGATCGCAATCGACTGCAGGGAGATGCAAAGACGAGCCCGCCGATTGGGTTGCCAGGGCGGCGGTGTGGCGAGGCTTTGTTCCCCGAGAACCAACGCGTCAGTCCTCCGTGCTCAAGCGGACGATGAAGTAGGCAGAGAGATACATACAACAACCGGTTTGACTTCCATACCGCAGATTCACACGCATTGCACACACACTGCGTTAACTTCCAAGCATTGTAATGCACAGCAAGACGCCAAAAATTACTATACACCCCAACCGGGATTAAAAAGAAGGCAATTTCTTTCCCTCCCCAACGTCAAACACTCGGATAGATCCACAAAATGAGCAGCAGAACCAGAGTGGACTATTGCGCGGGTTACAAATCGAATTAAGGGAAGAAAGGATACAAGATTCCACATAATTGAGTAAGCAGTACGGAGTGAATTAACACATGAATCGTACATAAACACGCTACCGATCCTTTGAGTAGTCACACAGTTAAAACGACATTCTCGGCTTCAGCTAGCATTTCGCAGAGGTGGCTCAAAATAATAATAATAATAATAATAATAATAATAATAATAATAATAATAATAATAATAATCTTTGTGGACCAACTGCCTACAAACTTAAAGTACTGAGTTCAATACCGGGTTGTGACGTTGCAAAAACATCCATTACTGCACCGAGGTTAACTAAATCTCTCACCAAATTAAGTACCGGATATTTCCCGGGGGTAAAAGGCTGTGAGATGCCCACCAAGCCGCTTCCTAGCGTATAAATGGTTATTCATACTTTACCTTTATTATTATTATTATTATTATTATTATTATTATTATTATTATTATTATTATTATTATTGCGGAGTCCGTATAGGTCAGTTTCTATCGGATGCTTTTCCAATTCACTGCGGGCTAAAGCAAGGAGATGCACTATCACCTTTACTTTTTAATTTTGCTCTAGAATATGCCTTTAGGAAAGTTCAGGATAACAGAGAGGGTTTGGAATTGAATGGGTTACATCAGCTACTTGTGTATGCAGATGACGTGAATATGTTAGGAGAAAATCCACAAACGATTAGGGAAAACGCGGGAATTTTACTTGAAGTAAGTAAAGAGATAGGTTTGGAAGTAAATCCCGAAAAGACAAAGTATATGATTATGTCTCGTGACCAGAATATTCTACGAAATGGAAATATAAAAATTAGAAATTTATCCTTCGAAGAGGTGGAAAAATTCAAATATCTTGGAGCAACAGTAACAAATAGCCTATAAATGATACTCGGGAGGAAATTAAACGCGGTATAAATATGGGAAATACCTGTTATTATTCGGTTGAGAAGCTTTTGTCATCTATTCTGCTGCCAAAAAATCTGAAAGTTAGAATTTATAAAACAGTTATATTACCGGTTGTTCTGTATGGTTGTGAAACTTGGACTCTCACTTTGACAGAGGAACAGAGGTTAAGGGTGTTTGAGAATAAGGTGCTTAGAAAATTATTTGGGGCTAAGAGGGATGAAGTTACAGGAGAATGGAGAAAGTTACACAACACAGAACTGCACGCATTGTATTCTTCGCCTGACATAATTAGGAACATTAAATCCAGACGTTTGAGATGGGCAGGGCATGTAGCACGTATGGGCGAATCCAGAAATGCATAATATAGTGTGTTCGAGGGAGGCCGGAAGTAAAAATACCTTTGGGGAGGCCGAGACGTAGACGGGAGGATAATATTATTTGAAGGAGGTGGGATATGATGGTAGAGACTGGATTAATCTTGTTCAGGATAAGGACCGATGCGGGCTTGTGTGAGGGCGGCAATGAACCTTCGGGTTCTCTAAAAGCCATTCGTAAGTAAGTATGTATTTAAAATCATGATTTTTTTAATGTTTTTGCTTAAACAGTAGCGATTCCAGTTTAAGTTCTGCAAATTTCCATTCATGCAGCCCTTATGAAGTAGTTGTCTTCGTGATAGCTTTATAAACATTTTTTGTATTTAAGGCAGACTGGACTTACGTGATTCACCCATATAAAGGCAGTTATATAGACTAATTTACCGACAGAGTTGTTGTCCAGGGTGCGCTATAGGAGGCTAGTCTTCGCTACATCAGCAATGAGAATTGTGGTGCCGTCGGGAACTGAAGCTCTCAGAGAAATCTGTGGTATCTTTTGTCTCTAATCCAGAGATCTTACAGGAAACAAATAGGCCTACAATTATTTTTGAAAAGAGAGGCACAGTAGAGAGGTAAAAACCACTTCTTTTCGAACCCAGACCTAGTTGCGTTTTACGAGCGCACTTTAAAGTAAGACATCGCACGACGCTCTAAGGACCTCAGTAAACGTTCTTGAATATGCAATGCACGAAAAGATAAGCATAAACGCAAAGTGTGCTTGGATATCAGGCGTTTAAAATAAATGTAACATATTCAATTACAATTAAAGAAAATTATGGACAGCAAAAATTATTAAAAGCGGCCAACTGCACACGCAACGGATAAAGCTGGGTTTTAACTCGCGTGAAAGCACGGTATTGGGTTTGAATCACTTCTTGGACATGTTTGTACGAGGCGCTATATTGCTTTACATTACGACGACGAAGAGAAATGACTGGAAGCACTTGAAATGTGGATATGGAGAAGGATCGAGCGTGTGAAATGGGTAGACAGAATAAGAAATGAAACTGTGCTAGAAAGAGTAGGTGAAGAAAGAATGATGTTGAAACTGATGAAGAAGAGAAAAAGAATTGGCTGGATCAGTGGCTAAGAAGAAACTGAGTATTGAAGGACGCACTAGAAGAAATGGTGAACGGGAGAAACGTTTTGGGCAGACCATTATATTAGATGATAGATAACCCTAGTCTACGGATCCTACGCGGAGCCTAAGAGGAAGGTCGAAATCAGGGAAGATGGAGAATGCTGAACCTGAATTATTATTATTATTATTATTATTATTATTATTATTATTATTATTACTACTACTACTACTACTACTACTATTTATGGCTTTTAGAGAACCCGGAAGTTCATTGCCGCCCTCACATAAGCCCGCCATCTATCCTTATCCTGAGCAAGATTAATCCAGTCTCTATCATCATATCCCACCTCCCTCAAATCCACTTTAATATTATCCTCCCATCTACGTCTCGGCGTGTGAAATGGGTAGACAGAATAAGAAATGAAGCTGTGCTAGAAAGAGTGGGTGAAGAAAGAATGATGTTGAAACTGATCAGGAAGAGAAAAAGAATTGGCTGGATCAGTGGCTAAGAAGAAACTGAGTATTGAAGGAAGCACTAGAAGAAATGGTGAACGGGAGAAACGTTTTGGGCAGACCATTATATTAGATGATAGATAACATTAAGATATAGTCTACGGATCCTACGCGGAGCCTAAGAGGAAGGTCGAAATCAGGGAAGATGGAGAATGCTGAACCTGAATTATTATTATTATTACTATTATTATTATTATTATTATTATTATTATTATTATTACTACTACTACTACTACTACTACTATTTATGGCTTTTAGAGAACCCGGAAGTTCATTGCCGCCCTCACATAAGCCCGCCATCTATCCTTATCCTGAGCAAGATTAATCCAGTCTCTATCATCATATCCCACCTTCCTCAAATCCATTTTAATATTATCCTCCCATCTACGTCTCGGCATCCCAAAAGATGCTTTTTTTCTCAAGTCTCCCAACTAACACTCTATATGCATTTCTGGATTCGCCCATACGTGCTACATGCCCTGCCCATCTCAAACGTCTGGATTTAATGTTCCTAATTATGTCAGGTGAAAAATACAATGCGTGCAGTTCTGCTTTGTGTAACTTTCTCCATTCTCCTGTAACTTCTTCCCTCTTAGCTCCAAATATTTGGAAATCACCTTATTCTCGAACAGTCTTAACCTCCGTTCCTTTCTCAAAGTGAAAGTCCAAATTTCACAACCGTACAGAACAACCGGTAATATAACTGTTTTATAAATTCAAACTTTCAGCTTTTTTGAGAGCAGACTGGATGGCAAAAGCTTCTCAACCGAATAATAGCAAGCATTTCTCATATTTATACTGCGTTTAATTTTCTCTAAAGTGTCATTTATATTTGTTACTGTTGTTCCAAGGTATTTGAATTTATCCACCTCTTCGAAGGATAAATTTCCAATTCTTATATTTCCATTTCGTACAATATTCTGGTCACGAGACATAATCAAATACTTTGTCTTTTCGGGATTTACTTCCAAACCTATCGCTTTACTTGCTTCAAGTAAAATTTCCGTGTTTTCCCTAATCGTTTGTGGATTTTTTATTGTAGGGATTCGTAACAAGCTATTTTTTTTACGGTGATGGGTTGTTAGCCCTTCGCCTAACCCCCAAGCTGGGGGACACCCCTTATCGGCTATCCACGACTGCTTATTCAGTATATTCGTAGCTACCCTCCATATCTGGAGGCCGTCTCCTCTATCCGCATAGGCTATTTATTCTATGTTTAATTTTCCTCTTGAGTATCATTTATATCTGTTACTCTTGCTCCAAGATATTTTAATTTTTCCACCTTTTCAAAGGATACATTTCCAATAATTTTAATGTTTCAATTTCATACTATGTTCTGGCCGTGAGACATAATCATACACTTTTTTTTTCGGGATTTACTTCCAAACCTATCTCATTCAACACCATGAATGTAATTTAAAATCCAAATGTTTTTGTTGTTTCTGTACAACATAAAACATAATTTTGCTACACAACATACTCACAATAAAAGATCGATTTCTTCGCTATTAACAGATAAAAGACACTGCATATTTCGGTTGAGCCATAAACATTGATAATGGGTTTCGTTACGAGGAATTCTTGCAGAATGTGGAGTACCCATTCTAAGCTGAAGGCCAAATAAATTGATGCACATAATTTTGTACGCGCATAAGGGATCGAGGTTGTTCAATACACAATATAGGAGTGACGAAGTGGGGTGGAGGGGGAGAGGTATAATTTCGCGAGGTTGCCGAAGCTAGCATTCAAAAACCAGATGCCTTGTCAGGCAGCAGTAGCGAGATGGTTTTGTTTAGCATAGTTCCATGTGCAGCAGATCTGTGCAACTCCCCCCTCCAACACTCCTTTTTCGTCCCTGCAACAGGCATTCACTACTTCTCTCCTCCTTAAGAAATCCGATCTCTTTCTTTTCTATACACTTGGGATATGCCACCAAAAGTCCTGAAGCGGGAGGAATATTATAGGGTCTAGTTTTACCCCTAACCTTAAATGAGGACTGTTGAGGGGGATGGCAGAGATGTGAGGGTGATGTGCCCGTACAAGTGAAAAGCGAACCAAGCATTCAGAAATTCCGCAGTCGTTCCGTTATCGAGCTATAGATAGATGTAATTCCAAAAGGGTAGAAGCTAATGTCGATCTGACCTATGTTAAGAGATACAACTTACAAAAAAAAAAAAAAAAAGTTGTTAGCTCAATTTTTATTATATGAATGTTTTTAATGTTTCAGTTTAGTTTACAAATTTGATTCAGAAATTTTTCTTCATTTCTCGAGTAAAAGTTTGTTGATTTTCCTATTTTTCGGTCTACAGGAGTCATATTCTAAAGGCCTAAATTTATAGATAATACAGTAATTAAGAAATATTTTTAAATAATAATAATAAGCAAGTAAAAAGATAGGTTTGGAAGTAAATTCTAAAAGACAAAGTATACGATTATGTCTTGTGACCAGAACATAATACAAAATGGAAATATAAAAATTGGATATTTATCCTTTGAAGAGGTTAAAAAATTTAAATATCTTGGAAAAACAGTATCAGATATAAATTACACTCGGGAAGAAATTAAACGCAGAATAAATATGGGAAATGCCTGTTATTATTCAGTTGAGAAGCTTTTGTCATCCAGTCTCCTCTCAAAAAATCTGAAAGTTAGAATTTATAAAACACTTATATTACCGGTTGTTCTGCATGGTTTCGAAACTTAGACTCCCACTTTGAGAGAGGAACAGAGGTTAAGGGTGTTTGAGAATATGGTTCTTAGGATAATATTTGGGGCTAAGAGGAATGAAGTAACAGGAGAATGAAGAAAGTTACACAACGCAGAACTGCACGCATTGTATTCTTCACCTGACATAATTATGAACATTAAATCCAGACGTTTGGGATGGGCATGGCAAGTAGCACGTACAGGCGAATCCAGAAATGCATTTAGAGTGTTAGTTGGGAGAACAGAGGGGAAAAATACCTTTGGGATGCCGAGACGTAGATGGGAGGATAATATTAAAATGGATTTGAGGGAGGTGGGATACGATGGTAGAGACTGGATTAATCTTGCTCAGGATAGGGACTGATGACGGGCTGATGTGAGGGAGGCAATGAACCTCTGGGTTCTCTAAAAGCCATTTGTAAATAATAATAATAATAATAATAATAATAATAATAATAATAATAATAATAATAATAATATTTTCTTCTGCGTTCACTACTTTCTCGATGTTAAAAATGTTGTTCAAACATACATAGGCCTACGTATAGTGATCTAAGTCGGCCGTGTTCATATGTTTTAGAAATTTGAGAACACAACTTGGTGCTTGAGGTCTAATTCATCATCAACTATCATCGTCATTGTATCATCATTATTTCATTAGGTCGCCGTCCTATGTTATCATTACTCTCCCATTATCATCATAAAAACAATCGTTATATCATCGCTGTTTTTCTACAATTGAAGACTTTTCAGAAATAAGGGTGTAAATCCCAAGTCTATAATACACATTTCAGAAGAAAAGAAAATAATATCAGGGGCATATTTCATTAGGCCAATATTTACAAGCAGAAACATTTCACTAATCAAGGATACAAATTTATTAAGCTACTAGCCGTACCCGTGCGCTCCGCTGCACCTGTTAGAAATAAATATAAAGTAATTACATAATTAAAATAGGACGTTTGATCCAGGGAACAACTTTTACAACAGCGCAAGATAATCTGCTCCGCTCATTACCCATTTTTTTTGCATTGCATTTATTGCATATATTTTTTATGTATTTTAACACGATTCAATTGAGCATAGTTAAAATTTGAATTATAAAATAATGGATTGCTAAGCTAACGTACTATTACTGCATACTAAATCAATACACTCTCGTTGTTCGTTAATTCTCTGAGATTAAAATGAGTGTACATAAATATTATTTTAAGGAATACAGAAAACGAATGCACAAAATAGCCTATCAAATTTTCTGTGCATAAGAAGCTATTTTAATCTTACCTGTCCTCGATTTACTCAGACGTTACTGTAATAACATTATAGCATTATGTCCATCTAGAGAAACTACACTTTCCAATGGTGAAATAATAATTATACAAATCGGTTAATTTAGCTTCTGATATTACTTCATACAAACACAGAAACATTCTCTGTAGGCTATGTTTAATAGCTTTCGATTGTTCATGTCCAAGGCCCCTTACAGACGAAAGTCATTTGTTCTTAATTCATTGCACCCTCTTAGATGGCGTTATTTTAATTTTAAACTTCATTTATCTCATTAAATATCAGTCCTATCAAAATTTTGTAAAGAATAAAACTTATCGGAAATTATTTTTAAAGAAACGTTTGTTATGTAACATTTTTCACAAAAATCAATAATAAGCGAGATATTTCGATTTATTTAATTCAGGCCCCCTTATAACCCCCTTTTAAATGAAGTATTTTGAATGCCATATAGCCTAAAATCTAAGTTACAACGAACTTAATTTATATTCCAATTTTCATATAAATCGGTTCAGCCATTATCGCGTGAAAAGGTAACAAACATACAGACAGATATACAAACAAAATTTTCAAAAATGTGATTTTCGGTTTCAGGGTGGCTAATTATATATGTTAGGACCAATTATTTTTGGAAAATCGAAAATTACCAGAAAAATTTCGGGTACAGATTTGTTATTAGTAGGCCTATAGATTGGATGCAATAATTTATTGTTATGAATCAATGCTTCAAAATATTACTTTTTCCACCTGTCAAGTGTTTCATTAATTTGATGTTACATCCTTTTTCCGGGGAGGTCTTTAATTATCGTCGTATCATCGTCATCATCATCATCATCATCCTCATCCTCTTCCACAATGTGCCATGAAAAGTGTACAGTTTAATGTCGAAGTGCAAGCATAAATGTTGTTTTCAATGACATAAATTCATCTTTGTATTTCATTTATTAGAGACAGAGTTCTTGGAGCTGTAGTGGTTAAGATGTTCGTCTCGTATTCCGGAGTTCGATCCCTGGGATCATCTATCCTCACTTGAATTTTTAGAAAAATTCCCAATTCTTGCCAGGAGAATATTAGATACTAACAAATACAAGGGCCAGAACCATCTTCTTTTCCAACTCTACAATCCTTTATATAATAATTTCGTATGTATTCGTTTCTCCTTTCGCGACAGGCTGGCTATCTGTCGGATAAATATCGCAACTCGATAAATGTGCTCCCCTCTATCGTGAGAACAGAGCATTAGAGGCAACTGCTGAAGTGAGGAAACACTTTATAATAAAACATACCACAAAAACGATTTTTTAACTTTTCGGAGGAAGTCATTGTCCTCGACCGGATTCGAACATCGGATCGCACGATTTAAGTTGGTAAGCGCTGGACCACGGAAAAAGACGTCAATGTCGATAGGCTTATCATCATCACCACTACCATGTCCGTCACAAGAATATCATCTTATAACGTCTTGCTGAATGACTTCTAAAATTACAAACGTCAAAAATATGTCTTCTAGAAATCCTGTATCGATTATGGATGCCCGTAAATTTGTAAGCTTCTATACAATACACTACACACGTTGCCAACTTTAGGAATGATACAGGAGCGAGAGAGCTATTTTTAGAGACAGAATATGACATCGTGTTGTGCTTTAGTAATAAGTCATTTGCCTTTTAAAATAAAGATGAATCAATACACAGGAAGTAGACAAAAAAATAAATAAAATGGCATTGAAACGCACGTGCTGATTTTCCAATTGGATATACCATTTCTAAAACACGAAACCGCTTCTGAAAGGAACGGGCTAGTACTTTCCTTGTATAATTTATATCCCTGTTTCCAACGCCCCCTTACGGTACTACAAATCTTAGCAACCAAAAACAATTGAGAGTCGTCTTTCATACAAAAATTTGAGCACACAGATTAAGTCGAGTCACATAATGCTAGTATTAACTCAGTTCTGTTGTAGTAAATTTGTTATTTCTGAAAGATATCAATCATGAAGCGTTACGGAGTCTGGAAATCTCGGAATAGAATTTGTTTAGAGCTGCTGTACTTTCTCCTCTGGAAAATAAAAGTGACGAATGTATCACACTACACACATGAGCTGTATGAACGTATTTGTAAAAGTTTTACGTTTAAAAGCTGAGACCTGCACTTAGTCCATTCAAAAAGCGAGACGTGTTCATTATTATTGTAATGCGGGATTCAACGTAAAGGAAAGAAAGTACATATAGCACGATGCAAGTCTCAGGAATACCTGAACGGCTGTTATTCATCCTGAGTGCCTGGTAACGAAGCTTAACTCATTGTAATTATTATTCTCTCTGGTTCTAGGATCAAACTTCATGAATACAAAGCAAACCTCACGACCAACAAAATTTAATTTATTGTATTATAATAAACACGCGAACTGCAATTCCAGAACAAAGCTAAGACGTTAATTAATTCAAAGAATTGTTGCCGGTGCGAACAACTTCAATTCTCTCCTCCACTTGCCCCTTGTTCTGGTTACAAGGATCTTAAACGCTAGGCTAAGTATAAAATGTAATAATTATATTTAATAGCAATTATACAGGGTAAACCGTAAGTGATGTTATCAGTATCAGGAGGTTATTCTTTGAGATATTTCAAACAAAAACCTTTCATTCCATTTTACTAGTTTTTGCTTCCCTTTCGTGATAAAAATTTATTTATTATTTATTTATTTAACCTGGTAGAGAGAAGGTCATGAGGCCTTCTCTTCCCCTCTACCAGGGGATTATAACTACAATATGAAGAATACAATTACAATTAATATTAAATTTACAAATACAATATAAATCAAAGTACTAAAAGATTAACTGATTAATAAAAGTTAGACAGTTTATTTTAAAAGTTAAGAAGAGAGAAGCATTTCTTTTATTGATTAAGTAAAAATTAAACCTACTCTACGCTGTAAGAAAATGCTTAATAAGCTTGCTTTTGAACGCTACTAAATTCCGACAGTCTCTGATGTCACTAGGTAGGGAATTCCACAAGCGCGAGAGCGAGATTGTGTATGATGATGAATACGATGATGTCTTATGTGTTGGTATATGTTATGTATGAAACATTTCATAGCGTGTTTTGGGAGAGCCATTGATTTAATTCCCAATATGCTCAGTCAATTTAAGAGAGCAGTGTATTATGATAATAAATTATTTAAAATATTAGTTTTGTCCTTTAAATGTGTAGAAATTTGATCCTAACAAATGTCACTTTGTAAAATTCCTTTGCAGACCGAAAAGCTGTATTTGCTTAAATCAAATTTCTGCGTATTTGAAGGACAAAAAAACTAAAATTATTTCAAACATTTATTATCATAATACACTGCCCTCTTAAATTGACCGATCATTTTGGGAATTAATTCAGTAATTTTCCCATAGTACGCTATGAAATGTTTCACATAGGCCTAAAACAAAAACAACCCTTGTCAAAATTGCTATTTTCAGGAATAGAGTAAAAAATAAAAGAATAACACATGCCAGCTATTTCCTTTCAACTGGTATTTTATCCTTGTGTCTATTCCATTTGACCTGGGCCGTTTTTAGAGTCTATAAACATTTAAATTAGTGGCAAATGTGTCCTTAAGTTAATTTCATTAAAAATGATTAGGGCTGCTTTTGTAATAATGTCTTAATTTTTTACCTCGAAAAGGAATCAAAAAGATTGTACGAGTATTTAACCTTTTATTTAAAATATCTCGAAGAATAACCCTCTCAAATGTCCACTTCTGTGGAGTAACGGTCAGTGCGTACGGCAGTGAAAAGATCGGGCCCGAGTTGAACTCCTGATTAGGACAAGTTACCTGGTTGGGGTTTTTGGTGGGGGTTTCCCTCAACCAATTAAAGCAGAATTGCTTTCGGTGTTGGACCTCGGACTCATTTCGTCATCATTAATTCACATATCATCCATACAATAACTACCTTTTCATCGTTTTATGTCGTAAAAATCAATTACTTATCAATCTGTTCATCTTGTTTCAGATCGTCCAATGTTCTTCATCTCTTAAAAACTTCAAAATTTACTCTTTCTTTCATTAACTCGAAGTTTTTTTTTACGCGGGAGCGCAAATTTTCACGAACATTTATAATGAAGATTATATAGGCTACGTCTTACATACAACATTTTATGCTATTCTAGCATTAAAATATGCAAAAAAAAAAAAAAAAACTATTACCAATTTACAAAATGTAATGATTTCACGTAGCAGAGACGTGAGTACTGGATATAACGTAATAATATATTATACATATGGTTGCTAAGTAACCGTTTCTAAGACAATGTTATTTTGTTGTTTTTTATGCTTTTCTTACAGGTACGTTGTATAAAATTGTGTTGTGAAGACGGTGATGACGTCATGGAATACTAGTTGCTAGGTAACCTTTTCTGGCACCAGTGCCAGAATTAGGCCAATTGTACGCGATTTATAGCGTCATAACAAGCGTGTTTTAATGCTAGAATTGCATAAATTATGTTTTCCTTAAGTTACAATTTTTTGTTTATCATTACGATTCAATATCTAATAAATTTTTGTACATGTTATCTCCGCGAAATTTTATAACATTTTCATTTTCGTTTCTTTTAAAATCTTACTATTAAGTGTTTGAAAAATCCAATCAGCAGTTCAAAATAAATTCAAGTTAACTCTTACTTAGTGCATTGGTGTTTATTAGTGCATAGGCGACGTTGAAAGTTCTAATAGAGCCTAAATAAATTCTCCAATGTGTGTTTTCCGTAAAATACATCATATTTACAAGAATAGAAGTATTTTTAAGAATAGTATATTACTATACAAGGTTGGGAAGAGCTTTTTACAAAATCGAGGAAAAGTTTGAAAAACGGGCAGAGTGATATTTTGTAATGCACTTCACAAACGTGTAGTGTACAACATTTTTTGCACGATCATATTTTTAAAATTACAAATACAATAGCATGAAAAATTTAGAGCAATATTATTCCAAAGCCTTCGCAAAACTATTCTGTAATGGTTACTAAGTAACAATAAGTGCGTCCACACCTGTGGAGTAACGGTCAGTGCGTCTGGCTGCGAAACCAGGTGGCCCGGGTTCGAATCCCGGTTGGGGCAAGTTACCTGGTTGAGGTTTTTTTCTGGGGTTTTCCCTCAACCCAGTACAAGCAAATGCTGGGTAACTTTCGGTGCTGGACCCCGGACTCATTTCACCGGCATTATCACCTTCATATCATTCAGACGCTAAATAACCTGGATGTTGATACAGCGTCGTAAAATAACCCAATAAAATAAAATAAAAAATAAACAATAAGTGCACTGGAATGAATCTATTTCAGTATAGTTTTGTGTTATGAAGAGTGGTTTCCATAGCAACAAGTTTTTGTGTGGGAATTATCATTTTCAAGGCCTGACAACAATAGCTGTAAATACAACAAAAAACAAAAAACTATTCTGTAATGGTTACTAAGTAACAATAAGTGCGTCCACACCTGTGGAGTAACGGTCAGTGCGTCTGGCTGCGAAACCAGGTGGCCCGGGTTCGAATCCCGGTTGGGGCAAGTTACCTGGTTGAGGTTTTTTCTGGGGTTTTCCCTCAACCCAGTACAAGCAAATGCTGGGTAACTTTCGGTGCTGGACCCCGGACTCATTTCACCGGCATTATCACCTTCATATCATTCAGACGCTAAATAACCTGGATGTTGATACAGCGTCGTAAAATAACCCAATAAAATAAAATAAAAAATAAACAATAAGTGCACTGGAATGAATCTATTTCAGTATAGTTTTGTGTTATGAAGAGTGGTTTCCATAGCAACAAGTTTTTGTGTGGGAATTATCATTTTCAAGGCCTGACAACAATAGCTGTAAATACAACAACAAAAAAAAACACGATCGTACAAAAAAAAAATACTTGAATTTAGGCACTGCATTGCAATACGCTGTCTCGCATGTAGTTAAGTTTCCTGAAAACAAGAAATTTTCCTCCTGCTACGCCACTCAGGCCAATATTGGTCTGGCAATTATATAATGGAATGGGTTTCATGATAGACTGGGACCGCCCAGGTTAAACCCAATATTACTTCATGTCAGCATGATAATCCATCATCACGCCGGGCACAAACACAAAAATAAATATGTAAGCAATAAGCACAGACACTATTGCATTTACTTGTTAGATTCCTACTCATTTAATGATGTCAGAGACCAAGAATTTTTAAGCTATGGTTGGTGTAGCCGGCCAATCGAAACGCCCGCTGCAATAACTAAGTGAATTATACTGGGTTGAACCATGCCTTAACTTTCCGATGAACCACTCTAGTAGTTCCAATCTGCGTGGCAAAGTACATTTCTCTGTAATACATCGGGAGATCGATACTTCCACATTAAATTACATTATAAGTCATGCATTAATGATTGTAAATACAGTAGTGGTACTAAGCAATAAACAATAAGTGTGAACCACATTTGTGTGATATACAAGGTGTTCCAAAAGTAACGTATCATAAATTGTTAATTGAACAATTGAATGGAGGGGGGATTTGTTTAGTATTTAGTATTTATTTATTTATTTAACCTGGTAGAGATAAGGCCGTCAGGCCTTCTCTGCCCCTCTACCAGGGGATTACAACTATAATATGAACAATAAAATTACAATTAACATTAAATTTACAATTACAATTACAATAAAAATTAAAGTACGACAAGATTACCAGATTAATGAAAGCTAGACATTTTATCATAGAAGTTAAGAACAAAGAATATTTTTGTATTTACTGAATTACAAATTACCAATTAAACCTACAATAACAAAAATCTATAGTATTGAAATTACCGGATATTGAAATATTTTGCGATAGATTAAAAGAACTATTTACAAGAAACCATGTCTGAACGAGCCTCAATTACTGGCCAAGTGCCTAGTAAGTTTGCGTTTGAATTTAATTTTATTTCGACAGTCCCTGATGCTAGCAGGTAACGAATTCCAGAGTCTTGGCAGGGTTATTGTGAAAGAGGATGAGTATGAGGAGGTGCGATGGGATGGTATTGTTAGTATTGTTTCATGGCGAGAGCGTGTGTTCAGATTGTGGTGGGAAGAAAGGTAAGTGAAGCGAGACGACAGGTACGAAGGAATAGAAGAGTTCAAGATTTCGAAGAGAAGGAGAAGTGAATGTAAATTTATTTTCTTATCTTGTTTAAGCCAACCTATTGTTTCCAGGGATGGGGTAATGTGATCATATTTACGAACATTGCTTACAAAACGTACACACAAATTATGAGCACGTTGAAGTTTGTTTACGGAAACAATACATATTTGTCACTATTGTTGTAGGAATTATGACGCTATCGAAAGCAATTTTAAATTACACCTTATAGTTTTCAATACTATCTGAAAGAGCATATTTTTATGTCTAATATTTCATTTGTTTTGTGCAGAGGTACTATGGTTACAGTTGCTATGGTAAAGATTTTATTGCTGATGTATTTTGTTTGTCCCTGTATTATGAAAGCAGTTATATTGATGAAATCAACATCGAACAAGATATTCTTAAGAGAAAATTATCTTTTTATGTCTTTGACGTGTCCATATTCTCTGAATTTCGCTTCCATTTGTTGACTGAGAAATAGATGGTCGATTTCAATGAGTTTCGTTAAAAAGTGTGCATATCTCTTGTTGTGTACTTTTCTATCGTCAAATCCTATCAACATCAGAATCATTCTCTCATTTTTCTGTTAAGAATATCTTATTTTATGTTGATTTCATCAATAAAACTACTTCTATAACATAGGACTATCAAAATAGACTATATAACAAATTGTTACCATAGTGTTTCTGTACAAAACAAATGAAATTCTGTATTGAAAATATGCTCTCTCAAATAAGATTTAAAAAACCTACAGGGTGTCATTTAAAAATGCTTTCGATGACGTAATAGCTCGCACAAAGTCGTAAAAATTTGTTTCGATAAAATATTCTTTTCTAATTACAGATTTTGACGTATTTAAGCTTTTTACCCAAAATCACCTCATTTAGGCTAATTTTAATTCCAATTATGGGTTGCTTTTGAGAAGACGAGATTATTGTTACAACTTTTCAGATTACAAAAATGAATATCGATCAAAGACGAATTCAGTCATTGGGGCTAAATATCATGGCATGCTAATATGTATTCTATTTATAATTACTTTTAAATCACAGACAAATATAGTCTATTAATTTTGTATTTATTTAGAACTTATTAAATTAATTTATGTGCCGCAAAAATATTACAGTTAATCTCTGCGGGAAACGAATTTATGAAGTTCACAAAATGCTAAATACAAATATTGTATAGCCATAACAAACAGCTATATTTTACAAAGAATGTCATTAAATCGTTAAAAATTCTACCAAACAGGACAAAGATCTAAGTCAGTGAGTCAATTTAAATTTTGCAAACGTCTTAATGACGTTCACTGAAAGAATTCACACTCAACGTCTGTCAACTATAAACCTCAACAAAAATCATCTCTTATTTTATACCAGAACGTTTATTTTCTGACCCAGAAAGTAAAAAATGGAGCTTGTGCCACGAAATGTGATATGACGCGATAATTTCGCAAATTCTCGCATACCTCAGCTGTAACTGTTCAGAACTTGCTGTTTAGAAAGTGCAATTTGTCAGCACCATGCAAAACTTTACTTAGAAGGGCTACCAAAACGATCAATAATTTCGTATCAATCACAAAACATGAGAATGGGACAAATGGTTCTGGATGGGAATCTCTATAATACAAGTCAGAAATCACCAAGGAGAAACAGAGAAAAAATTCTCATTTCCACTTTAGGATATAAAAGTGGTAAAACGCCTGCATGGTAGTGCTAATTTTGCTTCTTGTATTGGAATGTCGCGTCGGTCAATTTGAATTGTGAGATGATACCGCAAATCTTGTAGTCTGGATCATCGTACACTAACATCACTTCGTGACTTTTTGTCATCACTATCGCCACCGATTAAATGCAATAACCTTCTCCAATTCTAATAAAGAAATTTGCCTTTCCTTATTTCCCGGAGTGATCAATGCTTTTCAGATTTACAATCCATTTCCATTTTCCATAATTTCATTCTGGCCATTTCTGTTACGTCCCGTCTTTAATTGGTTACGTAAAGCTTAATTAGATGACATAAAATTTTGTTTTAAATTTATGTTTATATCACTCTTACATAAATCAGTTGAAGATCGAAAAAAAAAAATCACCATTCGGATGTGGTTTTAATTCAATAAGATGAAAAACAATCCTATTGTTATGATTTTTTGTACAATTGTTGTCATTTTCTTTATTCCCAACGTGTAAACTTCTTGATTATTATTATTATTTTCACTGTCTGACAATGTATACCTAGTCACAGTTTCCACAAATCACACACAGTCTCTCAAGATTACTTATTCTTTCTTGAAGTCAAAGTCTCGTAGATATTCGTGTGTTTTTCTGCGTATAAAACATCTAGAAATTTAACATTATCATAAGAAACCTATGTATAAACATAATAAAGAATTAATTTAATCAATGGGCCAAATTTAGGACTTAGCAGGCTTTGACAATTTGTAAAACAAGAGAACATCGTTTTTATGGTTGCTAAGTCAAAGTTTGATGTTCTCTTGTTTTACAAATAAAATTGTCAAAGCCTGCTACTCTCTAAAATATGTCCCACTGATTAAGTTTTTTTTATACATAGGTATCTTATGGAAATGTTAAATCCCTATCTCCTAAACACAGAAAAACACATAGTAGTCTATACAAATAGCGAAATAGTAATATGCGTTACAAGAGCGGTATGTTGAAGTTATCATGTTCGAGGAAAAGATTGAAAAAGCGAAACGTAGTTGAGTTTTTTTAATTTCCGAGAATTTAAAGAAAACATACCGCTCGTGTATCGTACATTATTTTGTGCGAAGATCGTTTATTACGTACCTGAAAGAGGAATTTCTAATCATTTGCAATGAAATCTCCATCTTGGTTTCTGTTCAATGAAGGCAAACTTGAAAAACAAAAATATCTATCTTCAACATTGTTGCTTCAAAATGTTTTCTGTGTTTACTATACTCCAGCAGGCCGTGATATACGTCTGTCTTCCCCCCCCCCCCCCAGTCTATAAATGCGAACTTAAAACAAACGGTAAGGTTATGTAATGATTTATTTTTCATTTTAATATTTTAACAATATTATTTATATAACATATTGCAGAAATAACATCGGCATCTGGAATCTTGTTGATTTTTTCACGGCTTCCTTAATCGAATGCAGTAACTTTAGTGGAGTTGTAGAGTTTACTTAATTATTGGAAATATTTAAAAACAATAATTAACAGTGCAATTTAGGTGAAATTGCAGTGGTAAGTTTCCAATTTATAATTATTACTATATTGAACGTCTCTAAAAATAATATGTTAAAAGCCTAAAGCAGTAAAATCAATATGTCACTTAAGCGGTAAGAAGAGGGAAATTGTTATGTGTGTTAGGTTGGGAATACTGAATGTGGAATTTTAGACTTTCCGCGGATTGGTTTTGTGCGGAAACCAAGCAAATACGCACGATCTCGCACAAAATATAATTACTTTTTGCTTGTAGAAATGTACCTTTAGACTATTTTTTTCAGTAGTTTCGTCTTAATATTGCCATATATCGTATAATATTCATATTTTAATTTTAATTTTATAATAAAACTATCTTCCAATACCAGATACCAAAACTGATTCACTTGTTTTATTGAAAGTTGATTAACAATTATTTTATTCAGCTCTCTTTATTACCTACATAAATACAAATCATGCTTTTGTTTTCATTTTCTTATATTAGACTTTACCTATTCGGATTATAGATACGACAAAAGCGGTATTGCGAATCAGAGAGTCTGAATTGGATCCTGAATGCAAAGCGACAGTCAATTTGCTTTACGGGGTTAAATAAAGCTCGATTCTGCGCTTTCTTTGCCCTGAATGGCGTAACCTTCGCCGAGAACCTCCGCTTATTCTAGTTGGGTTAGTGTATAACACACTACTATGCCGAAGTCAATATCACAATTGGAAAATGTAATTTTCAACTTAAATTACAGTATCACAAAAGTACATTTATTCTCTGATGTGCTTCCGACAACGGGAAATCAACCATAGCAAAGCAAAAGCGAGGCAGTAAATTTGACATTATCGATCAATCACACTACAAGTAAATGTTGAACGCGCCTTAGAAATTCCACTAACGTTTTAGTCCAAAACCACACGGTTTGTACGTCATAACGGACATAACATCCATCAAATCACATTTGCTTTTACATTATACTAGCGGCTTGTGCAGCAAATACTACAAACTAAGAAGTGAATGGCATGCTGTTTTCCCTACAACAAAATATGCTTGGCAGCGATCACAAATCCAATCGATTAAACCAAAGAAATATGAAATTAATTTTGATGTAGTTTAAAGACGCAGCTAAAATAGGAAGAATGACTCAATTACTACTAAGGAAAATTAGAGAATCAGACATAAAAACCAGGTGGCCCGAGTTCGAATCCCGGTCGGGGCAAGATACCTGGTTGGAGTTTTTTCCGTGGTTTTCCCTCAACCCAATACGAGCAAATGCTGGGTAACTTTCAGTGCTGGACCCCGGACTCATTTCACCGGCATTATCACCTTCATTTCATTCAGACGCTAAATAGCCTAGATGTTGATACAGCGTCGTAAAATAACCCAATTAAAAAAATATATATAAATATCTATATCACACTACCATTAAATATATGGAAAAGACCCACACTACTTGATTAATAACTATAAAATTATTTCATTTTTAATAACAATATTGTTATCTTATGTAAGTTTTATAGCTTTCAGTAACATATATATAGCCGTTACTCAGTAAATTATAGAAACGAAGATCTAATATAAAATATTCTTTCTCTGCGTCTACTTACTTAAAGCCCCAAAAGGTTTCACTTTCATATCATCAGTATACCATTATGGGCTGCATAAACTACAATAATATTTCATTTTCAATGGTAATAATCTCATCAAACATTCTTAAATTTTGTAGTTCTTAATATCCAATACACAGCTGTACTCGGAAAACTACAGACCAGAGAATCAGATCTGTAAATGATTTTTTATACGTTATCAAAAAATTACACAAATGAAGATCGACATATTGACATTATGATGTGAAAGAATCTGAGCCACCTGGACTCTATGTCAGCAATCCTGCAGGTCATGGCCTTCGTGTAATAGTCTATTGTTTATTGTAGTGTGTGTTTTGTTTTATTCTGAAATCCAATTAATTAGTTCTCAAAACTGACGAAAGATGGATTTTGGAAAATAGGAAAATGATGTAGGAAAATTGACATTTCACTGAAAACTACTATTTTTCTGAAAAACTTTGGGTTCTAAGCTTCAAAATGAGGGGTCATTTATTAAAATCCGTTCAGCCGTTTTCCCGTAATTTCCATTACCAGTTCAAATTATATATATATATAGACTAGCCGTACCCGTGCGCTCCGCTGCACCCGTTAGAAATAAATATAAAGTAATTACATAATTAAAATAGGACATTTGATCCAGGGAACATTCGTGTTTGATAGAAGGATAAGTCGTTTAATATGTTACTTAATTTGAATTGCATCCAAATAATTAAGATGCGATCATCTTGGTCCAGAGACCACTCATTGGTGCAATGACAATCCCTTTAACATGTTTCTTAATTTTTATTACATGCAACCATAGTTTAATGAACATTGTCATCATTTAGATTTAATGTGTATACTTTATTTTACTTGTTATAGGTTTCCATTGAATTATGGTAATAACTTAATTTTAACCCTTGTTTTGTACGTATTCAGTAAATGGCGTTTGGCCCACTATAGTTCTGAACGCATCAAATAACTTAAATTATATCATATAATATTATATTGGTCTACATATATTATATTATATTATATATTATATTATATTATATCATATCATATCAGAAGTTAATGTAATAACATTATAGCATTATGTCCATCTAGAGAAACTACACTTTCCAATGGTGAAATAATAATTAATTATACAAATCGGTTAATTTAGCTTCCGATATTACTTCATACAAACACAGAAACATTCTCTGTAGGCTATCTTTCATAGCTTTCGATTGTTGCTGTCCAAGGCCCCTTATAGACGAAGTCATTTGTTTTTTAATCCATTACACGGCCTTAGATGGCAGTTATTTCAATTTTAAAACTCATTTATCTCATTAAATATCAGTCCTATCAAACTTTTCCAAGGGATATAACGTATCGCAAATTATTTTTAAAGAAGCTTTTGTTTTGTTATGTAACATTTTTCACAAAAATCAATAATAAGCGAGATATTTCGATTTATTTAATTCAGGCCCCCTTATAACCCCCCTTTTAAATAAAGTATTTTGAATGCCATATAGCCTAAAATCTAAGTTACAACGAACATAATTTATATTCCAATTTTCATCGAAATCCGTTCATCCATTATCTCGTGAAAAGGTAACAAACATACAGACAGACAGACAGACAGACATACAAACAAAAATTTCAAAAAAGGGATTTTCGGTTTCAGGGTGGTTAATTGTATATGTTAGGACCAATTATTTTTGGAAAATCGAAAATTACCAGAAAAATTTCGGCTACAGATTCATTATTAGTATAGATTTGTAAAATATTTCCTTAAGAACTGTTATATACATGTAACGGACATATTTTTACTATAAAGCTTCGATTTTGGGTTTATAAAACATTAAATTTGTTGTAAACAGTATTAGAATTGCGACAATTCAGTAGTTCTTAAGCTGCAATCACACACACGTTCGGGAATGTGAAGTACAACACGACACTAGCTTCAGAATGAACTCCCTTGTCACTATCCATGTGTATCAATTCAGCGTTTAGCCTCCGTCCAGATCCCACGTGACCCATGTCAAACTAACCGATGACGTCAAGTTCAGGCCGACGCCTGCCCGTCCATCAGGCTATGCACAAGACAGACACAAAATCCCAGCCGTGCTCGCTGTGCGAGTTGCGTTCTGATACTTTTCAAAACATTGTACGTCTCTTTTCAAAATACAGCTATTTTACAGGGTATGCAACTGAAATATTATGCTTGATTTTGTAAGTATAACAACGTACTCCGTATCTAATAGATAAATACGCATTATTTCGTGTCGTTATTGCGTTTTATACAGGATGAGTTGCAATTAATATCTTTAATTTCAGGGGGTAATTCTTTGAGATATTTCAAACAAAAAAAAGTTTTATACAAATTTACTCGTTTTTACTTCCTTTCCGAGATAAAAAATATTTTACATTAAACATTTTGTAGCGTGTTTTGGGAAAGCCATTGATTTAATTCCCAATATGCTCAGCCAATTTAAGACAGTAGAGTACTACGATAATAAATGATTGAAATAATTTTAGTTTTGTCCTTTGAAAGTGCAGAAATTTGATCCGAATAAATGTAACTTTTTGTTATGCAATAATATATTAGCCACCGGCGTTGGTCAGTCGGTTCAGGCGCTTACATGCCGATCTGAAGTCGCTTTCGGGCGCGGGTTCGATCCCCGCTTGGTCTGATTACCTAGTTTTTTTCCGAGGTTTTCCCCAACCGTAAGGTGAATGCCAGGTAATCTATGGCGAATCCTCGGCCTCATCTCGTCAAATATCATCTCGTTATCACCAATTTTATCGACGCTAAATAACCTAGTAGTTAATACAGCGTCGTTAAATAACTAACTTAAAAATAATAATAATATATTACTATAAAAGGTTGAGGAGTGCTTTTTTTTACAAAATGGAAGAAAAGTTTTAAAAACCAGCAAAGCGGGGTTTTTCATTTTCCGAGATTTTGTAACGCACTTCACATATATGTATTGTACAACATTTTTTGCACGATCATATTTGTAAAATTGCAAATCGTCATTGTTCCTGCAATAACTCCTATGTGACATATTTATCGATTTTCAGATTTTTGCTCTATTAAATAACTTAAGTAGTGATACAGCAAATAATGAAATGTCCTATATGTAATTATATTTTTTTCTTTCGAAAATGTAAGAATTCACAGTCTCCTATGTACGGCTGCCATAGGATGAATAACTGTGTTTTTACTTCCTCCTGAAAGATTAGGCCTATATGTTTTGCACATAGGAGTTATTGCAGGAACAATGACGAAAAACAATATATTTTGCATGAAAATATGGAGCAATATTATTCCAAAGCCTTCGCAAAACTGTACTGTAATGGTAACTAAGTAACAATAAGTGCACTGTAATGGGTCTATTTCAGTACAGTTTTATGTTATGAAGAATGGTTTCCCTAGCAACAAGTCTCTGTGTGGAATTTCCAAATTTCAAGACCTAACAGCAATAGCTACAAATACAGCAAAAAAACACGATCGTACAAAAAGGAATTTTACAATGTTACATATTTTGTTTGGATCATATTTCTACACATTTAAAGGACATTTATTATCATAATACACTGCTCTCTTATATTGACTGAACATATTGGGAATTAAACCAATGGATTTCCGACATATAAAACAATTTTTATCTCGAGAACGAAACGAAAACGAACAAAATTGTATTAAACTTTTTTGTTTGAAATATCTCAAAGAATAACCCCTTGACATTATTTACGGTTCATTTTATATATCAGTACCGGTACCAAAAGTGTTTTAGATATTAATACGAAGCTCTCTAAATAATCTGAAATAAATAATGGTGTAAGACAAGTATGCAGTTTATCAGAGGGAAGAAATTTTTTCATAAAATTTCGCCCAGTGTATAGAAACGGTACCCACCTAGCGTCATGATGAATTTAGGGAGCTACAAAGAGTAACGGAATCCGGATTCGTAAGTCTGCTATAACAGTTGTAGGCCTATCACCGTGCTAACCACACATTACTCCTATTCTGATAGCATGATCGTTCACTTCTGCTAAGGTATACGGGTGTGAGGTAATTCACTGGTAGGCATGGGAACTACATGGGTTGTGGCGTCATAGATTGAATACTGAATTATAGCATTTAATTTCAACAGGAGACAAGATCCAGAATATACGGGACGACAGAATAATCACGAACAGAAAAGAATAGGTTACCATCGCCTGCAGAAACTGGAGAAAAATATAAATAAAAGAACTACTCCGGAAGCTGAATACTCCTTACCACGGAGGCAGAACGCAGTACGCTCAAAAATAATTATGTAATAGTAACTGCGGTTTTATTTGAGAGACAAAACATTATAGCACTACGCAAGATAACTTGAAAGTAGGCTATATGAAACTAGGTTGGGAGAATACCAGTTTATGTTTTTCATCTATTATTAAACATAATTTATAACTATTGCAAATTTATCCTATATTATATTCTTATTGAATTTGGTATTCCCAAGAAACTAGTTCGATTAATTAAAATGTGTCTCAGTGAAACGTACAGCAGAGTTCGTATAGGTCAGTTTCTGTCAGATGCGTTTCCAATTCACTGCGGGCTAAAGCAAGGAGATGCACTATCATCATTACTTTTTAACTTCGCTCTAGAGTATGCCATTAGGAAAGTCCAGGATAACAGAGAGGGTTTGGAATTGAACGGGTTACATCAGCTGCTTGTCTATGCGGATGACGTGAATATGTTAGGAGAAAATCAACAAACGATTAGGGAAAACAAGGGAATTTTACTTGAAGCAAGTAAAGCGATATGTTTGGAAGTAAACTCCGAAAAGACAAAGTATATGATTATGTCTCGTAACCGGAACATAGTACGAAATGGAAATATAAAAATTGGAAATTTATCCTCCGAAGAGGTTGAAACATTCAAATATCTTGGAGCAACAGTAACAAATATAAATGACACTCGGGAGGAAATTAAATGCAGATTAAATATGGGAAATGCCTGTTATTATTCGGTTGAGAAGCTTTTATCGTCTAGTCTGCTGTCAAAAAATCTGAAAGTTAGAATTTATAAAACAGTTATATTACCGGTTGTTCTGTATGGTTGTGAAACTTGGACTCTCACTTTGAGAGGATCAGAGATTAAGGATTTTTGAGAATAAGATTCTTAGGAAAATATTTGGGGCTAAGAGGGATGAAGTTACAGAACTGCACGCATTGTATTCTTCACCTGACATAATTAGGAACATTAAATCCAGACGTTTGAGATGGGCAGGCATGTAGCACGTATGGGCGAATCCAGAAATGCATATAGAGTGTTAGTTGGAAGACCGGAGGGAAAAAGACCTTTGGGGAGGCCGAGACGTATATGAGAGGATAATATTTAAATGGATTTGAGGGAGGTGGGATATGATGATAGAGACTGGATTAATCTTGCACAAGATAGGGACCGATAGTGGGCTTATGTGAGGGCGGCAATGAACCTCCGGGTTCCTTAAAAGCCATTTGTAAGTAAGTAAGTAAATAAGTAGCATTTACTTACTCTGATAACAAGCAAAGGGTTGAAGCTCTGAAAACCCAGGTTTGAAACTGGGTAAGACAGTCACCGTTTTCCTAGGGTAAGGCCATCGCTATTTAAAGAAACGCTTGTGTCATTTCCCAGAAATATAATGCTTCATTGATCAATTACACTTCTGGGTTCAATCCTAGAAACAAGATATACTGACACAATTGGTCAACTGACGAGTCTTCAACAAAGAGCTGAGGTTTACTTCTTCGCAGAAGCCGTTAGATAGATAATGAACAAAGCGCTTGGACAGGACAGGTACTACGGGAATTCCTCCACATTCCCAGAAATTTCCATCAACTTAACACCTTGAATGGTCACTGCATTTTGGAACTAATTGAACAAAGGTTCAAAGATAATTCTCTGATCTGTTTTTAGACTCTGAAAATAGGCAGGAAAGAAATTTACCGTCAATAAATGGAAAACAACAGGGATGTTGTGCGAATTTCTGTTTCACAAGATCAAATTGTCACGGCAACTGGTGTATAAGAAATGATTCGTAAGTTCGGAACGATATTACAGTTTCACAGACTGAATTAACACGATTTATTTTTGATACCCTTTATTTTCAAGTGTAACTAACCACTTCTTCATGTGTAAGTCGATTCTAAAAGTGTGTAAGGCCATTAAAGACGATTTGATGCAGCAGTATCATCTTTTTTTTTTTTTTTTGGAATTTATAACATTGTCAATTTATGCTAACTAACCGTGTAATATTATAAGGGCTGAGAAGAAACTGCCTACTGAAGGATGCACTGGAAGGAATGGTGAACGGGAGAAGAGTTCGGGGCAGAAGAAGATATCAGATGATAGACGACTTCAAGATAGCCTATACGGATCATATGCGGAGACAAAGAAGAAGGCAGAAAATAGGAAAGACTGAAGAATGTTGGATTTGCAGTGAAGGACCTGCCTTTGAACAGAAAACTACATTTGTATGTAATATTATAAGTTCCTTAAAACTTGAAAGTCCCGCGCCGTGGCGTCGCGGTCTAAGGCATCCCGCCTAGGACTCGCGTTACGGAATGCGCGCTGGTTCGAGTCCTCATGGGGGAAGAAATTTTCTCATGAAATTTCGGCCAGTGTATGGGACCGGTGCCCACCCATCATCGTGATGTACTTGGGGAGCTACGATAGTTAGCGAAATCCGGTTGCGAATACCAGCTGTAACGGCTGGGGGGGATCATCGTGCTAATCACACGATACCTCCATTCTGGTTGGATGATCGTCCACCTCTGCTTCGGCATGTGGGCGTGAGACCAGCAGCCGGCTGGTCGGTCTGGGCCCTTCACGGGCTGTAGCGCCACGGATTATTATAAAACTTGAAAATTAGTCTCGCATTGATCATTTTAACGGTATATAGGTAAATATCGCATAATAAAATAAATATTAAGCCCAAAACATTGATTATTATTAATTGGGGTGTAGTAAGACCCCACGCGAGTATTAATGTTAGGAAGAACTGCGCGATTTCGTAAAGATTAAAAATAGCAAGGAGAAATTTTACTTTGAAAATATGCAGCAAAGAAATTTACCGCAAAGAAATAGAACGCAACAGGGATGTTCTGTCAATTTCTGTTTCACATGAATCAAACTGTGACGGAAATTTGCTACTCTGGGTTTGGTCCTTGCAACACTCGTGTTTTAAATTTAATTCAATTTCGGAAGGAACATTTCTGAGTATTTAAATAAGCTAAGATTGTCTTCTTCTACAACTCTTTTCTTCAACAATTTTAAAAGCCAATTGAAGACTGGACATAAAAGAGAGTAGAGGATTCCACGTTAAGAAAAAAGCATTGAGTATATAGAGCTATTCCATCAAATGACCAGTTACCATAGAAACGCCTACTCACCACATAGCTTGTACAATGTGCTGGGCAAGGCCCCGAAACCAATGCTTTTTTCTTAACGTGGACTGCTCTAAGTAATGCAATATCACACGTTTTGCACATCTTTGCCAAAATAAAATTAAAATGGGACATGTTACTTTTCATTAGTGGATTGAGCCTGGGACATATACTCCTTTTTTCTTTTTTTGAAAAACTCATTTTCAACGATATTGGCACTTACAGTGTTTTTCATGTCCAGTTTTCAATTGACGACTTTTCATTCAAGAGGTAAGATTTAATTTCTGGCTCAAGCCGTTAGACGAATAATTAGAGAAGCGCTCAGGCTGGAATTACCTGGATATTTCGATTTTTCCATAAATGTCCATTCCACTATTGCTACAGCATCAAATTGTACGTTTCTCGTCACTAGCGATATCTATGAGCCTTCATTGGTAATGATAAATCTGCGAATTTTTTTGACTACGGAAGTATGCAAAAATTTTGTCATCCAGTCTGCTTTAAAAAAAATGAAAGTTAGAATTTATCATCATCATCATCATCATCATCATCATCGTCCTTGGAGGTATTAGGCCTAGTGGCCTGTTACGGTCTCCATCCATCTTTTTAGAGGGCGTCCCAAAGATCGTCTTCCGTATGGTATATAGCGGAGAATTTGTCTTGGGAGTCTGGAACGGTCCATCTTATTGTCTATAATGGTTGAGATGTTCATAAATAGGTTCAATTTTCAATTCTTTTGTAATTAGTTCATTCCTTAGTTAGATTTTATAAAACAGTTATATTACCGGTTGTTCTGTATGGTTGTGAAACTTGGACTCTCACTTTCAGAGTGAAACAGAAGTTAAGGGTGTTCGAGAATAAGGTGCTTAGGAAAATATTTGGGGCTAAGAGGGATGAAGTTACTGGAGAATGGAGAAAGTTACGCAACGCAGAACTGCACGCATTGTATTCTTCACCTGACATAATTAAAAGCAGTAAATTCTTCAGATGAACAGGGCATGTAGCACGTATGGGTGAATCCAGAAATGCATATAGAGTGTTAGTTGGTTGACCTGAGGGGAAAAGACCTTTATGAAGGCCGAAACGTAGATGGGAGGATAATTTTAAAATGGATTTGAGGGAGGTGGGATATGATGCTAGGGTCTGGATTAATCTTGCTCAGGATAGGGACCGATGGCGGGCTTATGTGAGGGCGGCAATGAACCTGCGGGTTCCTTAAAAGCCTTAGGCCCAATTGTATAAAACTCCCTGACTAAAGATCAACTTTGATCGTAGATCGAAAAGTGAACCGAGTTCAGACACTTCTTCCATTGTATAAAACTTTTCTGCGATCAAATTACCTTGGTTCAAATGCAATCTAAGTTTACGTGAAAAGGATCTGGCAACATCGCATAAACAGGTGAAATACGTGATGCGCGGACCATGTTATACAGGTTTGTTCAGTGTTGCCAATCTAGCGACTTTAACTCTTTTTCAACAACAATTTCTTTTAACTTTTATATTGCTTAAATAGGGATTTAGTGACCTTTTTAGCACCCCATAGTGACAAAATTTAATCTTTCTTTGTTGATAATGAGAAATCTAGCGACTTTACAACTACTTTTTGGCGACTTTCCGTATACTCTGTTGGAGACACTGGTTTTTTGTGCAATGTAAATAATGGCGGACAATAAGAAGAAGGTTGACTGTTCTCCGAGTTGTTACCATATTATGGTGTTTGATACTGCTAAACATAATAAAGCTTTATAAAACGACAATTTTCGTTTAGTAATACAGTTAATTGAAAATTTATGATGCACCTATCATATCCATTAATAATTAATGGTTGTTATAAATATAATATAATTATAGGTTATGTTATTTGATACTGCTGAACACGATACAGCCTTATAAAATATAAGATTGTTTGTGTATTAAGGCAAGAAATTGAAAGAAATATATATATAAATGTAGGGTCTACCTATCATATATATATATATATATATATATATATATATATATATATTGATATTATTAATAATGGATATTTTATTTGCACAATCTGTCACTCGTATATTTCAAACAGAAAAGAAATAACTGAACTTGGATCATCTAACTTAATCGGAGAAATTTCTTCAGTCAAAGTTGACTTTAGTTTGAGACAAATTAATCTCAGATTAGACTTTATACAACACAAAATTCCAAGTTCAGCTGAAACAAGGATCAATTTAACCTCTGATCTAAGATTAAATGGTTTATACAATCGGGCCTTAGTAAGGTATGCAGAATAGAAATTTACCGTCAAGAAATGAAACACAAAACAGATGCCGTACGAATTTCTGCTTCGCATGGGTCATATTGTCATGGCAACGAGTGGCTCTCCTCTGTGCATGATGAATTCGCATATCGTCCTATTAGCTGGCGTCCGGAACGCTGGATTAACGGATTACACCTCAGTATTTGTAGGAAGAGTAGCAGCGCATGGGCATGTCCTGCTGGGACTCACCTGTTTGGAGAAGACTGCGATGTCCTCGTTGAAGGACTCTGAGGAGCAGACGTCCCCTCCCGCGACTCCCGGCTCCCGCGGAGTGCATGTCGCCAACTCACACTTCTCGAAGATTAACGCCAGCAGCGGGAACAAAGGATGCCTGCAGTGAACACGTACAAACACCGCTTATTAGATTCATGCGACTGCGAATTAAATATTCTATTCAAAGTCTCATCATGCACAAAATTAAGTATCAGGAAAGTCAAAATTATTTACGATTTAGTTCGAAATAATACATGCATTAGCTTGTAAAATTTTTGTTCTTATTTATTACAAGAAAACCTCTAAGGCTTTAATCTGAAATTAGGCTTGGATGCAAGTTTTTATTAATTTTATTTCCTTGGCTCCAGGCATGCGGCAAGAAATTTGTTTCAAGCTACAGTACAGGCCAGTTTTTCTCAATCTCTTTGAAGATGATACCCGTATTTTTCTCGCAATACTTAGGCTAATTGCGGCTCCCTGACCTAAGGTACAGAATGGATAACATTTAGTACCTATAAACATAAAATAATTTAATCATAGTTAATTAATTAATTATTCTTCATTTATACTGGCATAGTTAAGGCCATAGGGCCTTCTCTTACACTCTACCAGGTCACAAAGTATACAAGCAGTTAAAATTTAACAAAAAGTTAAAGAACAGAATACTAACATATTACAAAAAAAAATAATAACCGACACTAAACAACATGAAAATAATACCATAATAGAAAAAAAAAAAAAAAAGGAATGAAAGTAAAATACATTGGAATATATTTCTAGCATTAAATTTAAAAAGTTATGTATGGATTTTATAAAAATTGAAAAATTTAAATTTAAATTTATATATTATAATTGCATAGTAGACATAAGACAAATTGTATTGTATACTTATTCAATTCAGGAATCCGCCCCTGAGCACGAGTTCTACTCTTTCAGGGACAAGCTGAAGTTTTTCTGTATATATTAGACTATATTTTATGTTACAATTATTAGCAAAACAAATAAATAAATAAACACAAACCAGTAGTATGTTTAAATTTCAATAGAACAAATTTTAACATTTATAATTTTTTTCCGCAACCCCCAGACGGTCGTGAGTCACTGGTGTGGTGGAAATTAAATACTGTATATTTATGTCTCATCATGCACAAAATTAAGTATCAGGAAAGTCAAAATTATTTACCATTTAGTTCGAAATAATACATGCATTAGTTTGTAAAATTTTCGTTATATTTATTACAAGAAAACCTATAAGGGCCGTATTCTTAGACATTCTTAGCGCGGGCTGTCGGTGGATGATCAGCGAACTAACGTTTTTCGTATTCATAAACCAGTGTCAGCAATATGAAATGATATGAATTCTATTTAGCACGCTCATAGCCCGGGCTAGCGAAATGTCTATGAATAGCACCCTATGACTTCAATCTGAAATTAGAACTGGATGCAAGTTTTTATCAACTTGTTTCAAACTTCACTGTACAGTAATGTTTCTCAACATTTTTTACTTAAGTGTGTGCCCGTTGGTCTAAGTTGTACAGTATAATAAAGTAGAATATAGTAATATGAAATTTGGTATCGATTTAAAAGTAAAATAATTGAATTGTGCTTTTAATTAATGCAAAATAATGTTCTTTTAATTTTCTTAGAACTTTAAAAAATTATAATTATTAGCACGCCTACTGTTATTTTATTCGTGGCCCCCCATGAACTGCTCTTTGCCCCGCCAAGAAAACCGTGGACCCCGATTGAGAATCACTGGTGTAGACTACGTATGGAATAGTTACATATCACCTGGAACGAGTTTTGTACTTCTTCACTAATGGAAAATCTGTTTCAAATCGAAAATTAATTCCTCGAATTTTATGATCTTCCCAATCTGTCAATTTTCAACAAAGTTTCACTGCCGTTGGTCTTAGAGCGCTAAAGTTATAAACTCGTATGTCCAATAAATGTGGAAGCAAAAATCAATATTAGAACTCATATTTATGAATAATTTATTTTAGTAAGTATTACAAGATGCTCAATTATTAGATTTCACGTTAAAAGAATCCCAAATAACTCGGTTACCAAAGTTACGCATAAAGTAAAAACAGATGAATTACGAACTGACGAACGTTTCTTTCATGGCCAACTATGTTTTTATTATACATATTTTATCATCATCATTATTTACCCTCCAAGACTGCCAATAACAGATATTAAAATGTACAGAATGTCCCTGATCACGTAATCAGCACGGCATAAGAAGACCACTTGCGACAACACAGGATAAATACAAGGCCAGGAAGACAAAACTAGTCGGACAGGCATGAGATGAAGTAGGTATACATAATGGGAAGAATAATACACAATTCATTCTTAAATTCCCGTCAAAACTAACAGTCTATATTATTATATTAGGTCTACGCTCAAGTGCGTCCATTTAAGACAAATCAATAGGGACCATATAAAAATGTGCAATTACAGCGTAATTCTATATCCTGGCGACATTAACCGAGTGGCAAAAACACAAAGCGGGGCTATAATACACGCCGACCGCAGTAGAAATGTGGAGTATCGTGCTCTCGATCTTAATCTGCGTTGGGTTCAGATCCCAAGAGTGTGTTTACATTTTTTACATCACGCTAAAAGCATTATTCTTTGCGCTGGGATATATGGAAAGGGTGCGAAGAAGTGTTACCAACCATTATTAAAAAAAACATTTCGTAAGAATTAGTAAATTAGTGAAACGCATATTTCTCAAACACAGTATTTCTTGTATACGCGAATGATACGTAAATAGTATTTATTATATTTTTTCTAGGCCTATGGAATGGAAGAGAAGAAGTGTTACCAACTATTATTTTAAAAAAAATTCATAAGAATTAATAAATTAGTGGACTTAATCTATTTCTCAAACACAGTATTTCTTGTATACTTGAATGATACGTAAATATATAATTATATTTTTTCTAGGCCTATGGAATGGCAGAGAAGAAGGGTTACCAACTATTATTTAAAAAAAAATCATAAGAATTAATAAATTAGTGGACTTAATCTATTTCTCAAACACAGTATTTCTTGCATACTTAAATGATACGTAAGTAACCACATTTTCGTAACACCCTCTCATTCTAGTCCCGAGGTTATGTTGGCTTGAAGTTCTACCTCTCTGTTCCCAAAGCGCGTTCACGGCATATTAAAGCGATACCTTTACATCTTTGTAAATATTGTTTCCTTGAGCGGAAAACGAAACTATTGCAACGCTACGTTTTCGAATCTCTTTATAGTGCATAGATTTTTGTCCATTGCGAATGCTGTCTTCTTTTGTCTCATTGGATATCCGACGTCGATTTGATTTTATGTTGAAAAAATTCCAAGTTTGTTTACGATAAACTCTCAAAGAGTATAAAAAGCCTTCGACAAACAGATATGGACAAAAACTATCCTCAGAATTAACATTTTGTATTATAAGATTAAATAACTGAACACAATATACGCTACAACAATGCAATAATTGAAGACACTGCGAAAGGCATCCAACTTAAAATAATTTAATTCCCTGTTGTTGGGAAGCGAACTACGAAACACTTTCATTCTTAGATACAAAGAGAATACAATCGAAATACTGACTTCAGATTGTTGTTTCAGATAAGTAATAACACCGTGTACAGCAACTGAATTCGAGTTATCGATTTAATAGTAATGGAAATTAGTATTCTATACAAATCTATACTAATAATAAATCTGTAGCCGAAGTTTTTTTGGTAATTTTCGATTTTCCAAAAATAATTGGTCCTAACATAATATATAATTAACCACCCTGAAACCGAAAATCGCTTTTTTGAAATTTTTGTTTGTATGTCTGTCTGTCTGTCTGTCTGTTTGTTACAGTACCTTTTCACGCGATAATGGCTGAACGGATTTCGATGAAAATTGGAATATAAATTAAGTTCGTTGTAACTTAGATTTTAGGCTATATGGCATTCAAAATACATTATTTAAAAGGGGGGTTATAAGGGGGCCTTAATTAAATAAATCGAAATATCTCGCTTATTATTGATTTTTGTGAAAAATGTTACATAACAAACGTTTCTTTAAAAATAATTTGCGATAAGTTTTATTCCTTGAAAAATTTTTATAGGACTAATATTTAATGAGATAAATGAGTTTTAAAATTAAAATAACTGCCATCTAAGGTTGTGTAATGAATTAAAAAACAAATGACTTCGTCTATAAGGGGCCTTGGACAGCAACAATCGAAAGTTATGAAAGATAGCCTACAGAGAATTTTTCTGTGTTCGTATGAAGTAATATCGGAAGCAAAATTAACCGATTTGTATAATTAATTATTATTTCACCATTGGAAAGTGTAGTTTCTCTAGATGGACATAATGCTATAATGTTATTGCAGTAACTTCTGATACAAAATGATCGCATTTTAATTATTTTGATGCAATTTAAGTTAAGCAACATATTAAACGATTTATCCTTCTATCAAACACGAATTTTCCCTGGATCAAACGTCCTATTTCAATTATGTAATTACTTTATATTTATTTCTAACGGGTGCAGCGGAGCGCACGGGTACGGCTAGTAAACAATAATTGTGCATCTGTGCATTCTTTTGTTTTTACTTCCGATGAAGATAATCACATAAACGACAAATCATCGGTGCCGAACAGAAATTAAACGGCCTGCTATACTATTAAGATACAAAATAAGTTACATGCCGAAAATGTGCCACCAATTGGGCGCGTTCGTAAATTCACGTAAAAAGAATCCAATAAATTCGAACGATGTATGATCATGACGTCAGTAAATAATTAGATAAATTAGCGGTTTTCGTATAAATAAATAAATAAATAAATAAATAAATAAATAAATAAATAAATAAATAAATAAATAAATAAATAAATAAATATCAATGCAGTTATTTTGTGTTTTGAAGTGCTTTTCTTTATAAACTAGATTGTGGTTTCACTCTCATGCTTAACTCTGAAGATGAATATAGGCCTATTGCTTTTTTGCACCAAAACATATTCCATTTGAACATAACCTCAAATAACTTCATGAAACTATTCATCAAAAACATCAGCCTCGCAGCCATGATGGATCTGATGCCCAACGGCTGATTCCATCTTAAGATCCATTAGGAATTAAAAGACTGCTTGATGAATTTATAATGTATTCCGTCTTTCTTTTTATGAAAGCTTTGTTGAATATCGCTGCTGTCGATGGAACCATCGATGATTTTACGAACGCGCCCGTTTTAAGAAAACAAAACACTACTTCCTGTTTACCGTTACAAGCACAACAATGTACTGAAACGATGCGTACATTTTATCCCATTCATAAATCAAAGTTTTCTAAAAAAATAATTGAAATCGGGTAAAAGTCAGCATATGTTATGATTATAGTTCTGCATTCAAAAGCGCAGATAATTGATCACGCAATTCTATTGATTAAATTATGATTATATATTTTTATATGCAACTTGTAACAAATTTGCCAGTTAAGATTTCGAATAAAACATCTTTTTTTAATAGCGTACATGTTAGTTGCGCAGTGGTAACAACAGAGGTCACCACAAGCAATAAAAATATAGGGGAGAAGTGGGTACAGTGAGTCAGAGAGAACAGTGAGATTTTTTATTAGCTGGTAAAGTTTGATGTTCAAATGTTTGTAACAGTGGAGTTGTATGTTGCATGAGTAAAGTAACAGTATTTTCATACTCGATTTGATTCTAGTTATAAAGGTGAGTGATGAAAAAATAATTCGTAATTTTCCACTCTAGAAGTAAAATGTTGGCTTGTGTTTAATGAAGGTTATATTTGATATACAAATGAAATAGAAATATGAATGTTTTGTTACCTAATACTATGGTATTTGACGTTATGTTTGGCAAAGTTCCGTCTTTCTTGTTTTGATTTTGAAGTGATGGCGCCATTTTTAAATGAACTATGCGTAAAGGGAACAGTGAGACATGCCATTGAAGGGTACACTGAGACGTCTCACTGTTCCCATATACCAATGATTTGCAAAAACTGTAATTATATTACATTTACCAGTAACTAACATTAAAAATGAACATACTAGTAACCAATTTAGGAACTATAGCTTAGAATAATGGATACATTACATTTTAATGGTTTCTTGAATAAAAAATTATTCACAAAATTTATGAAAATATTAAAAAATAATAAAGAATTAAATTAAATTCTTATAATTATAAGGTTTGTTGTCACCAAAAATTCATTTTATTTTTTCATAAAAGTTTGAAAAGTCATGGAAAATTCACTTTTCCAAATGTTCCAGATGTTTCAATGGTTTCGAAGTCAGACATCAAAATAATTCTAAATAATTCTACAGAACATGTCAAGATAAAGAGACAGCAAGTTTTTGTTTTCTTTTGAAATAAATGTAAATCATTTCAATGTCCGTTAATAGACACTGTGGTGTCTCACTGTACCGTCCTGAATGGGAACAGTGAGACATTTGCATTTTTTTTGACAAACACGCATTGTATATTATGTCCTTTATCTATTAACATGTCCACACCTGTGGAGTAACGGTCAGCGCGTCTGGCTGCGAAACCAGGTGGCCCGGGTTCGAATTCCGGTCGGGGCAAGTTACCTGGTTGAGGTTTTTTCCGGGGTTTTCCCTCAACCCAATACGAGCAAATGCTGGGTAACTTTCGGTGCTGGACCCCGGACTCATTTCACCGGCATTATCACCTTCATATCATTCAGACGCTAAATAACCTAGATGTTGATACAGCGTCGTAAAATAACCCAATAAAATAAAAAATAAAATCTATTAACATTTCTGTTTATGTATTATTGTACTCCATGTTTTATTGTACAGGGACATCACTTTATTTTTACCAACATTTTTAACATTAACCTGGCTATACTCGGAAACACTGTTTCCCCCTTCCATTACAGGAGTTTGGTGTTACTAGTGCAATATGTAAACAAATCATTTTACTAGGTATAGGAGGAGAGAAAAGTAGTGTATCGATTTATGTTGTAGGGAAATACGATATTACGATTTTCAGTTTGATCATCACTTTTACGGAATTTATCAAAATACAGTAGAGTAGTAACATTTTTTTTTTCAAAAACTCAACTTTTCAGGCGGCTATGTTCGTTATGTAATGTCTACTTTATTTAGCATATTAATTATTGATGTTATCATACAATACAGAGAGTGCATTTAAATTGAGGGGATCATAAGTAAAGGGCTGTAAGTGCACTTAAGTTACTTTTGAGAAAATGGGGTTTAAATATTTAAGCTTTCGTAAAATCGGTGAAATTTTTTATTTAAATTTTAATGTGTAATGAGATATAAAATATCCCTTTGCTACTAAAATTTTAGATACTTTAGCTTACACTGGATGCACTTAACTCATGTTATTACAAATGTCACTAGCATTCCTTTGCTTCTAGCCACCTCAATTCAAAAAAAGCTAATCTGAATTTTTAAACAATTTGCTGAAATGGTTGCCGTTCATTACAATGCAGGCTTCAATTCAGTACGCATATTATTAAAAACATTTTGAAGCATATTCTCTGAAATTGAATTTATCGTTTCTTGAATATAATTTTTTAGTACGATATTATTAATATAGGTTCTTTCTTCTATAGAAAACGCAACCATATTTATGAAACACACTATACACTGCAGTGTTTACTTCACTGCTTGAAGACTTCGAATGCAACAGCGGCCGTAAGTTTGTGTGTCTGACGGGAGCAAGGACATTAGTGAAGGGGTGAGAGTGAAGTACATTCATAAATGCAGGTACAATAAAAATGCAAGTAAAAATAAAATGATGTCCCTGTATATTTCCATTGCACTTGATTTTAAAAATACTTGAAATTTCACTTGCATACATATGTCTTCATATTTTATGTCTCACTGTACCCATACTCCCCTACGTTCATCTTCCCTAATATTAAAAAAAAAAAGAACATGGAGGATGTGCAGTGTAATTAGATGCTAGGTAAAATTCAAAATATGCATGTCGGACCTCCTTATCTATGTTAGCGGCTTAACAGGGAGTCTGTTCGCTATGGGGGCATATCCACATTTAACGATGTATTTAAAAGGCATTTGTACAGCGTATATAGTCATCTTCGTGGATGTACATGTTTCAGTAATTCGCTAATGCAATGTTTCTAATCGTACATAATGTGTCATTATAGATTACATTTAGGCGATGCTGATATTGCTGGTGTACATAACTAAAGCCAACATGTATAAGCTTCATAACGAGATTTTGAATGTTGCAAATGAGGTGATTTGTATTTTGTAACTGTATGGCTTTCTAAGTGTGTGTGTGTGTGTGTGTGTGTGTGTGTGTGTGTGTGTGTGTGTGTGTGTGTGTGTGTGTGTGTGTGTGTGTGTGTGTGTGTGTGTGTGTGCGGTATAGCGGCCGAACGAAACAGAAACAGCAAATGCATATTTATATAGTTGTGTTTGTGTAATTGAACTCACGCCCAGCAAACAAACATTCATACCGCCATGCTGCGCCACTTTACTAACATTCGAGCAGAAAAGTGCGTAGTGTCCTTATGGGGTACGAGCTTTCGTGTAGCTGATCCATCCTGACTGATATTTCTTTAACATTTCGATGTTTCTCAAATCATCTTTGATATGCGTCACTAGTTATCTGAAAATTTTTTAAAATATAATAAAATATACACATCGAGCGTAACGGTTAATCCTGGAAAGTGTTTGTTAAAGCCGTTCAATTCGAGAGCACCTCTAGCAAAAAGTTAATATTATTTCCGAAAAATATAAGTTAATAATAATAATAATAATAATAATAATAATAATAATAATAATAATAATAATAATAATAAAGGTAAAGGTATCCCCGTAACATGCCATGAAGGCACTTGGGGGGGGCATGGAGGTAGAGCCCCATGCTTTCCATGACCTCGGCACCACGCTCTGACCGCCTTTTACCCCCGGGAAAGACCCGGTACTCAATTTTATAGGAGGCTGAGTGAACCTCGGGGCCGTTCTGAAAGTTTGGCAACGAGAAAAAATCTTGTCACCACCTGGGATCGAACCCCGGACCTTCCAGTCCGTAGCCAGCTGCTCTACCAACTGAGCTACCCGGCCACCCAATAATAATAATAATAATAATAATAATAATAATAATAATAATAATAATAATAATGGTAAAGGTATCCCCGTAACATGCCATGAAGGCACTTGGGGGGGCATGGAGGTAGAGCCCCATGCTTTCCATGACCTCGGCACCACGCTCTGACCGCCTTTTACTCCCGGGAAAGACCCGGTACTCAATTTTATAGGAGGCTGAGTGAACCTCGGGGCCGTTCTGAAAGTTTGGCAACGAGAAAAAATCCTGTCACCACCTGGGATCGAACCCCGGACCTTCCAGTCCGTAGCCAGCTGCTCTACCAACTGAGCTACCCGGCCACCCAATAATAATAATAATAATAATAATAATAATAATAATAATAATAATAATAATAATAATAATAATAATAATAATAATTCTTTATTTATACTGGCAGAGTTAAGGCCATAGGGCCTTCTCTTACACTCTACCAGGTCACAAAGTATACAAGCAGTTAAAATTTAACAAAAAGTTAAAGAACAGAATACCAACATATTACAAAAAAATAATAATAATAGCATAATAAAATCGACACTAAACAACATGAAAATAATACCATAATAGAAAAAAAAAAAAAAGTAAAATACATTGGAATATAGTGAAAGCAATCTGAAAGTTAGAATTTATAAAACAGTTATATTACCGGTTGTTCTTTATGGTTGTGAAACTTGGACTCTCACTTTGAGAGAGGAACATAGGTTAAGGGTGTTTGAGAATAAGGTGCTTAGGAAAATATTTGGGACTAAGAGGGATGAAGTTATAGGAGAATGGAGAAAGTTACACAACGCAGAACTGCACGCATTGTATTCTTCACCTGACATAATTAGGAACATTAAATTCAGACGTTTGAAATGGGCAGGACATGTAGCACGTATGGGCGAATCCAGAAATGCATATAGAGTGTTAGTTGGGAGGCCGGAGGGAAAAAGACCTTTAGGGAGGCCGAGACATAGATAGGAAGATAATATTAAAATGGATTTGAGGGAGGTGAGATATGATGATAGAGACTGGATTAATCTTGGTCAGGATAGGGACCAATGGCGGGCTTATGTGAGGGCGGCAATGAACCTCCGGGTTCCTTAAAAGCCAGTAAGTAAGTAAGTATATAGTGAAAGCAATTCATTTAGTACAAATGGTTAATATGGAAAAACGTATATGGAAGAATATATCAAAATGGAATGTAATTCCCTGGTAGAGGGGAAGAGAAGGCCTGATGGCCTTATCTCTACCAGATTAAATAAATAAATAAATAAATAAATAAATAAATAAATAAATAAATAAATAAATAAATAATAAAATAATAATAAAAAAGGAAAAGAAATACGAAAATTAAATAAAATGCACGATAAAAAGGCTACATATGATAATAAATTCATCGGCTGATAAAGAGAACAAAAAGGGGGAAAGGAAGGAAAAAGAAATATATAACCTACATTTTTACAAAACTATGGCAGAGAAAAGGGCTTATAACTGAAAGGAATCTAATAAAAAAAGTGTAATTTTAATTTATTTTTGAAACTAGACAATGTCCGACAATCTCTGACATGTTGTAGTAGAGATTTCCAGAGATGAGTTGCAAAGACGGTGAAAGATGAAGAGTAGAAGGATGTTCTGTGTTTAGGAATGGAGAGTGTGATATGGTGTTGTGAGCGAGTATCTATTTCGTGATATGAGGACAAATGTTGAAAACGAGAAGCTAGGTAGCTAGGGTTAGAGGTTTGAAGAATATTGAAGAGTAAAGTGAGAGAGTGAATAGTTCTTCGCTCTTTGAGACGGGCCCAGGACAGCATATTTAGTGAAGGTGTGATACGGTCAGATCTAAGGACGTTGCAAATAAATCGTAAGTTAATATCTCAGAATAATAATCGGCCAACACTTACGTTGAAATAAACATGTTCTTTTTCTATACAATAGATTAAGAAAAATTATTAACTATTTTGTTATCCTACGAAATTACTTGACTGTCTATATTTTACGACTGATTTACCTCGCATCTATATAGGCTGGGGTACCTCCCTCATGCCAATAACACTGCTAGGAAAAATAATAATAAAAATATGTCTTAATAAACCTCTTGATTATCCTTCAAAACTGTTGTATTCACAATTTAAAGTAACACAATTTATAACAATGTAGACCTATTACTGAATTTCGTACATAAAAACCGAAATGTATATAATTTGTATTCACATAAATATAAAACTAAAAGATCGGACAACATATGCTTTAGAGAACCTAAATGTACCACAACTCTAGCTTATAATCACTATAGCAACTTCGGTCCAAGGCTTTATAATAAGATAACGGCTAAATTCCCAAACATACAATTTGCCAAAGCTCCTTATTAAAAAAAAAATATTTGAAAATTAATATTTAGAGAGAAAATTTAAAGTTCCAATTATTGCGATATGTGTTTTCCTTTCTTCTTTCATTTTATTTTATTCATTTTTTCACTTTTTATTCTGTTATTTAATAAAATGAACCCTAAACACGAGTATGTATTTTAATCTTTCTGGGGATGCTAAAATGATTACTTACTTACAAATGGCTTTTAAGGAACCCGAAGGTTCATTGCCGCCCTCACATAAGCCCGCCATCGGTCCCTATCCTGTGCAAGATTAATCCAGTCTCTATCATCATATCCCACCTCCCACAAATCCATTTTAATATTATCTTCCCATCTACGTCTGGGCCTCCCTAAAGGTCTTTTTCCCTCCGGTCTCCCAACTAACACTCTATATGCATTTCTGGATTCGCCCATACGTGCTACATCCCCTGCTAAAATGATTATTATATTATAAAAAACAATATGTAGCCTATATGTTCTAGCAATAAAGTATTATTATTATTATTATTATTATTATTATTATTATTATTATTATTATTATCCTAAAATAATCTTGCTCTCTGCAACAAATATACATTGTCTATTTCTTCTCAAATGACCGATAGCAATATAATTTTGTTGTCAGAAATTAATTGAACTGGTTGCTATGTATCTTTGAATGATCAACAAATTTTCTTCAGCAAGTCTTAAATGCCAACTTGGGCATAATTTATGATTATGAGTTATAGGAAAGTATGTAGAGTAGATTACCATGAAAGCACTTTCTTCACATAAATATAAATGAACAATTCAACTTACAAAATAATTATTATCGATAATGATTTATATAAGCGGCAGTTACAAAGTAAGAATCTGTAACTCATTGACAAGAGAAATAAAATGAATAAAAACATAAAACAGAGATGTGGTTTATAATGAATCAGTATTTAAAAAATAAAAAATTTAATAAATTGATAATTAACTGTAGCAGATCACAATTTTTAGCAGGACTATTACAGTTTTACTACGTCATACACTTTTGACCAATAAAACGGTACGAAAGGACGTCTTTCAATCTATCATGGCTGCTTATTGCACAATTTTATCGCTTCCCTAGCATTTGTTTAATTGTATCGCTTCCCTAGCATTTGTTTCTTTGTTTGCCAACATTTAAAACCGCAAATTCTTTACGGTAGTATAAAACATGCTTTGGGATCGTCATTTGTTTACAGCATAGACAGTCGACTGAAAATGGCGGCTTCGTTCAAACGCTAGCATTAGTGAAATAGAATTTCAGTAAGTCTATTAATATTTTATTGTATTAGAGTACTTTATTTCTTCTAATCTTTATATACTTTTTTCTAATCGTGTAATAGTCAATTAAATCCCACTCGAGTTTTGATTTTTCTAGATAAAAACCTCTAGTGAGATTACTGTTGGTGAAACAAGGGAAAAACTGAGTTATTTCAGAGAAAAAAAGGCTGGATGTTCTTAGATATGATATTTTTTTTATAAATTTCGTTTTTCAATAACTTTGCTGTGGCGAAAAATAGATTGGTTTCCTCACTGGATGAAATTAACTGGCTTTAACATTTTGATTAATAGTGAATTCATATGAAATACATAATATATTATATGATGAGCTATGTAGAAGGAAAATGAAACGAAATTATATGTATCCAAGTCTTCTAAATTTGAAAAAATATATACTAAAGTCATCGATTTTCTGCTGAACCAAAACTTCAGTTCATAAATTATTTTTTATTTTATTGGGTTATTTTACGACGCTGTATCAACATCTAGGTTACTTAGCGTCTGAATGAAATGAAGGTGATGATGCCGGTGAAATGAGTCCGGGGTCCAGCATCGAAAGTTAGCCAGCATTTGCTCGTACTGGGTTGAGGAAAAATCCCGGAAAAAACCTCAACCAGGTAACTTGCCCCGACCGGGATTCGAACCCGGGCCACCTGGTTTCGCGGCCAGACCCGCTGACCGTTACTCCACAGGTGTGGACTTCATAAATTATCTCTAAATTAAGTAGGCTACAATTTTTCTTCAATAATTAATAAAAATGTATCTATATTTTTAATCAATCAATCAATCAATCAATCAATGGTACTTTATTGTCGTATCTAGATACATGGACATTGTCAGAAAAGAGAAAATAAAAGACTCTAAAACACAATATTTAAGGAACTATCACAAAACTCTTTCAGGCTATAAAAATGATTAGCAACATATCTCTTTGATGTAGTCAAATGTAAGTTGTGCATAACCATGGCAATTATAACGTGTAGCATAATCATAAATATCTACTTTATTAGAATACAGATCTAAATTGTTCTTAACTTTTAATAAGCTAGTAAAAATAAACAAGTTAATACTGTAAGTATCTCTTCATGTATAAACAATGGCATACAATGTGCGTCAGGTATAGAATTGGTTAAAATACGAATAACCTTTTCCTGTAAAATCAAAACTTCTGTGATGCTACTACATTTACCCCCATATGCGAATGCCGTAACAAAGTAAACTATGGAAAAAAAATACATAATAAGAGTTCATAAGAAAATCTTTCGAAACAAGACATTTCAAACGTCTTAATAAATAAATAATCCTGGACAATTTGATACAAAGTAAGTCAACATGGGGTTAATCACCTATTAACAATAATGCCTAAAAAATTTAACACGATTCTTAGCATTAGAACAATATTTTGACGTTAAGAAAACAGTTTTATTTGAATTCAAACCGAGTCATTTTCTTGAAACCTGTTTGTCACCTGATCAAGCGTCTTTGGATGTTTAATTCAGATTCTAGGAAGGTTATTGCAGAAGGCAATGCAATTATATTCTAGGAATTATTGAATATTAACATTCTAAAACAAGGAAACTGAATTACAAAATAGTTCTATTCATTTTAGAGACAACGGAACTGAGAAAAGAAGAATTTTAAGTTTTGTCTGATAGTATTCTTAATGAATTTATTTAATTGAAATGTGCAAGATGTGTGTAGCTACATTGTTAACTATGCTATTGAAACATGACTCTGTATTTCAGATTCAAGTCCCGTCTTCGAGTAACAAGTCGTTCGCGCAGGAATTTTTAATTTGTGATCAGAATGAAACGATCTATAATATCATAAAATTGTTAATTACTAAATTAATTTATGACAAGTTTATATGGATAACATGAAATTAACAAAGTTTGCAGACAGATGAATAATTAAGATTTTTGGCTACAGTGATTAGTTCTAAGACGCGCCAAACAGAAATTTATACGATTCTGATTCTGGACGGAAACAGAACCAGTTTACGAAACATCTTTACGTTAAACTTGGGGTAACGTCGATAATCAGAGAGTATAAGAACGTTTCGCTTCATTTAGTTATAAAGCGCGTTCTAAAACTTATATTCCGAACTTAAAAACGTTTATTAACGTTCATTATACCTCATACATAATATTCTGCAACATGTAATAACTATACAAGTTTAAAAATATGTATACCTGGTGTTAAATTTGTGTATTTTCTAATAGCACTAGAATATTTTATATTTCTGAGCATAAAACTGAACAACATGGCGTCTAGGATACGCAGAGATACAAAACGAATGGATTAACCTTTCAATATTCATTACCGTGAACACATATCGCGCCATTTTCACAAATATTTGCTATTATCAATGAACAATAAATTTTAGTCGAATACTAGAGATGTTCAAATAACACTTCAGACAAACAGCGCTAGACGAAGGCCAATACTAGAAAAAACAACGTGGCCGAGAAAAACACAGTCAAAAGGGGACTAGGTATAGGCTAATAAAATATGTTAACGCTTAAAATATTGATGGCAATTATTATTAAATGTTAAAACTTTAAATGAAATATGAGTTGAATCATCACTAATAATAATACTAATAATAATAATAATAATAATAATAATAATAATAATAATAATAATAATAATAATGCATGGCTTAGGTTCATTGGACTGCAGACTTCACAAAATTTAGATTAATTTTCGAAAACGATGTATGGGTACCGAAAATTTTATCTTTTGTCGAACATTTCGTTGTCTTGCTTTGAACTTATAAAAGTCGAAGTCGCTATCGATTTAGAATATTATCGCGTTACGAGGATTTCGATTACGAAACAATGGAGATAGACATAACTTACACAGAAGGCATTGTATATAAACTCTAATATATTAAATGTTTCAATTAAATTCAATTTTCAGTTCTGTACCCGCATTTATAATAAAATTTTACATTTATATTTATAAATAAAATTGATACTTTTTTGTTAATGCAATATGAAACGTAATTTTCCTTAGCCTATATATCGATTGTAACAATGACAGCATCAACGAATAACAAGGAAGGCTGTGGAATACCATATACTGTAAACTGCAGTTTCACTATTTTCGTGTAGTATCCTTATTAATGTTGTAAAATAAAAGTATATGAATAATTTAAAATCAATTCATATTAAATAATAACGTGTTATTAGCTTTCAACCTCACCATGTTTGCTAAAGTCCTCTGAAAAGACATAATTTCATATTGGCACTTCTTCTGCAACCCAATGTACTACATCTTAACTGGATCTGATGCGACTTTTAATATTATATGGAAATGCAATTGTACTCTGTAACTATAGCAACGTACAAGACTCTTATAGCCTATTCAAATCTCTCTTCATTTATTTTGGACAAATGAAGTTGAAACAGCTGAAGAGCGGAGTAATTATATTTCTGTACCATTTTAATATAATCCAAGTTTCTCGGTTACAGATCTGCACCCGAAACTATCAAAACTTCATAATGTTCATACTATACAGTTTCTTTAGTATGGAAAGTAAAATGTTAAGTTTTGCGTCGGGAAGCAAAAAGGTTGATTCATAGATAGGATTTTATGCCTTGGTACCCCGAATTTCTGTGATGGATAGTTATTTTTCGCTCGTAAAATTGTGTGCAAAGTGGAACATATATCTCACCATATCTCAAAATGGAGATTTTGTATTTACTTCATTCTGGTTTCTGATATATTTATTAACCGTATTAACCCAAAATAACGAGTGACGTTTACGTATGAAATAGTGCGCTCAAAGTAAATCGAACAGTATCTAGTAATCTTGATTTTCAAAGTTATTTTATTGTTTTGAAGAAAGTAGGCCTATATATGGAAACTTTAAGTTGTAATCAACTGAAATACGCAAGAAATCCTTTGATAACACTGTTAACTTCAAAATTTATATTTTCCATAAATTGAATCAAAGAGTCGAGATCATTTCACAACGATGAATCGCCTAAGGACTTGGATGATGTCTGATAGATTCGTACTGAGGTTATTGGAATTCCCTGCGTTATAATTCATCTGTGCATGTATTACCGGAGGATCGTTTGCCGTATGAAAGAAACATTCATTACACTGGCGCTACGAGAGCCCAGAAGGAGCAACAATTTGACTTGGTCTGGACACATCGGATCCCGTTGGAATCAATCATGCGGCCCGGCAGACCGCTGCTGTAGTCGTAATTATGCACGGCCGTACAATCGAGAGCAAGCCAGCGAGTGCATGGCACACGAAACTTTTAAATACTGCTTAAATACTATAATTATTGTCGGAGGGAAGCCTTCTACATGCCGACATGCTATTCCTCGGCATTTAACGTCATTAACGGGGTATCGTATTACTAAGTCTGAAACTGGATACCTTACAGTTATTTCAATTTCAGCTATTCTAGTAATTTGTTCGTCGCTTGTGTGCAATCGGTACAATTCTCAAAATAGACTACATAAATCCACTTATTACGATCCTTAAGAGGGAGAGATTATGGCTGAAATTCTGATATTTTTGTCAAAATTATCAATTTTTCACTTTCTACTCTAAAATTCTCCATTGTTTTTTTCTTTCATAAAGTGCCATCAATTTTGTCCTGTAGCCATTTTAAAATCCAAGCGGGGTAACATATAGTGTAGGACTTATTCTAAGATCAATAAAAGGTGTTCTATTTCCTCGCTTTCCATTTCTTTCTACGCTTTTCTTTGCATCATTAACTGTCGTATAATTTTAAAACTTTCAGGATATACTCATAATTGAATTTGCTCTAGATTTTAGTATACCCATATATGAATTTAGTTAATTTTTCACATATTAAAATTACAAAAAAACAAAAACATGACGAAATAAAAAATCTAAAAAGTAAAAAAAAAAAAAGAACTATAAATTTACTAATCACATAACAAAAACCGAATAAAATTCTTAATTGTCCTAGTTCATAGTAGCTTTTTATTATTTTTTTTTATTTTAGTAGATTATTTTAAGACGCTTTATCAACAGCTTAGGTTATTTAGCGTCTGAATGAGATGAAGGTGATAATGCCGGTGAAATGAGTCCGGGGTCCAGACCGAAAGTTACCCAGCATTTGCTCATCTTGGATTGAGGGAAACCCCCGGAAAAAACGTCAACCAGGTAACTTGCCCCGACCGGGAATCGAACCCGGGCCACCTGGTTTCGCGGCCAGACGCGCTGACCGTTACTCCACAGATGTGGACTTATGGTAGCTAATGATCAAATTTTAGTAAAACAAAATTGCAATTCAAAGAAACTTTACGTAAGTGTGTAACGATTCAAATCACAATACAATAATAAATAATAATAAAAAAAAACATCTGATCGATGAAGTTCAAATTTGGTGTGCTAGCACATGAGAAAAATTCGAAAAAGATCCTTAAAAATATAGAAGTTGAACTCACTTAAAATAGAGCTTGTATTTTAATAAATTCTGTTATGGAATTTTAGTATTAACAGTAAGATAAATATTAAAAAATAGTGTTACAGAACAACTTGCCTCTTTGAATACTATGTCTGTTGCAATTTTATTGTGTTTTTCTGGGTATGGGACGTAGAAAGTTAACATTATCTCATAGAAACCTTCGTATTAAAAATAAAACAATGAAAAAATAACATAATCAGAGGCCATGATATTTAGAAATTAGCAGGCTTTGGCAACTTATGAAACAAGAGAACATCATTTATGGTTGCTAAGTCAAAGTCTGATGTTCTCTTGTTTTACAAATTTTCAAAGCCTCCTAATTTCTAAACACGGCCCAATAATTAATTTATTTCTTCATTGTTTTTATACATAGGCCTATATTTCTTAAAGCAAAGTTAAACCGATATTATCTATACACAGAAAAAAAAAACGGTAAATATATAGGCCCATATACACATGTAATTAGCCAAACGTCAACAGTTTCTAGGTACTCAGAAAAAGTCTGACCAGAGAGAGTTTTAAAATTTTATAAAACTATAGGAATTTAAACTCTGCTATATGGCTGCATGAATCTTAAAAATGAACTCCTAAGAAAAGAAGCTGATGTAATAAGCATTGTAGACTATTGGCTGGTGGCGTTTATGACCGTACACGAAAGAAGCTATCCGAAGAAAATTAAATATCAAAGCATAATTGAATCCATCAAGAATTACCGAAGCAACTAACATGAGCACATAATTTTCGAGTGCTTAACGAAATACCGCCCCAAAAGAATATTTAATCATAAATATAGATCTTGGGCAGCAGAGAAAGGGATTGGAGACCAACTTTCTATTTGAAGAGGAAAAGGCGAAGAGGGTTGTTGGTGATGATATTTTAAATGCAACGCACTCTCGATTTACGCAGTTTTTAATGCACTCTCATGGCCGCGAAGTATGTTACTGGCCATGAAACGTAAGAACAATAAACACTCTACACTGAAAAAATATTTCATACAATTAAAAACAAAAACCGTTATTAAATTTTAATAATACTTCGTGGCGTGACAGCCTATGAAGGCCAAAGTCAACCAGCTGACTGCTGATGTCACATGCTTCAGCAGAGGTAAACGATCATCCAAACGAATACGGGAGTAACGTGTGCTCAACACCATGTTGTCTTTACCTAAGCATACAAAACAAAAATTAATAAAATAATCCTTGATATGAAAACAGGTTTTTTCCGGGGTTTTCCCTCAACCCATTAAGAGCAAATGCTGGGTAACTTTCGGCGCTGGACACTGGATTCATTTCTCTAGCATTATCCTCACTCAGAAGCTAGATAACATAGCAGTTGATAAAACATCGTAAAATAACCAATAAAATATATGACGCTTATAAAATCGTTAGGAAAAAGTATTCAGAATTCGAAGGTAGGTACGCCACATATTCCTTAATGTTAAACACTAAGAAAGCTTTTTCTGGAATTCAAGTCGAAAACAATAGTAGAAAGGTTTGTAACATGTTTTTATTTTTTTGTAAATTATAGGTATTAAATCAGGGTGCAATTTAACAACCAGTAATTATTAACATACCCTCACTAAGTATAACCACCAATTCCATCTTAGTAATACTATATAATTGCTCCTTCACTAACCCAAATTTTTACCCAAGACCTTTACGAGTTAAAAGACTATCTTTTATTTCTTAAAATAAATTATTGTTTTAGAGCAGGTCAAGAGATCTTTTCTTTTTGCGACATAACAGTCAGTGTGCCATTGTACTACAATTAAAACTCCGAAAATTTGTCGTCAATTATTCTAAAACGTTTTGTGTGCCCATATAATTTTCCTAGAAATTTCATTTTACTTAGGCCCAGTTGCATTAAAAGTCATTAACTTCGGTTATTTTAAACTGAGGTTAGTTTCTCCCTAAAATTAACTTACGAAATGTAAACTAGGTTTAGTACTAAATGATATTTGCAGTAAAATATGTGGCAACATCGCAAAATACGAAAGAAATTCTTGTTTAAAGCTAGCCTACTTGATTTTCAACTGTTTCGCCTATGAGAGAGAAAAAATAATCATCACCGCCTCCTAAATATGCGTTTCAATACGTGTGAGAAGGTTAATGAATAGTGGATTCAGAGCGATTTCGTTTTGTTTGTGATTGTAACAGAGGACATCTTTGTTCAAGTCCTTTCACTACAAATTTTGGTAACCGAAATATAATTTCAAATGGTTTGTCATCGAGTTCAGTGAATGGATTTCCTCGCTTGTGGAAAAAAACAAGAAGCACGGCGAAATTCGATAACAATCAGATAAAAGAATGACAAAAAACGTGGAATAAATATATTAATCTGTAACTTAAATAAAAAATAATTGAAAGCGTTTATGACATTTCATCACCATGGCAACTTAAAAATTAACAAAAACCTGTCTAAATAGAGTAAAAATGAAAATTAATTTCATTTCTAAACCTGTTTATATAACTGGCCCTTAGAGTATTAATTCTGCATCAATATAGGTTAACAAAAGACGCACGGCCTAAGATATAGAAGTACTCTAACGAAATTACAAGTCCCGCGTTACTTCAGAACGGCATTCAGAATCAACAACGGTAAGTACAAGACGGACACAAACCAAAACAAAGCTAATCAATTACAGTATTGACAAATAATAGCAACAAACACACAAAAGCTGCAGCCGAGAGCGTCCTTTGACCTGCAGAATATCCGACGGCGGCGTACAGAGTCATAAATATACATCCATGTCATTCCGATAGGTACAAGTTGACAGTAATGATGCATTTGCGATTCAAGGCACTGACTGAACATCGATACCCAATTTGAAAATACGGCAATACCCAACTTTTACACTAACCGCATAATTTATTTATAGTGCACACATCTTATTTGCGGCATTATATTTCTTACATAAACAGCATGTATTTATCTATCTTCACTATTTTAGAAAGACATTTGCACACTATAAACAGAAATCCGTCAACGATACAAATATATGTATTCAAAATTAATAATAATAATAATACTAATAATAATAATATTATTATTATCCGTCAACGATACAAATATATGTATTCAGAATTATTATTACTATTATTATTATTATTATTATTATTATTATTATTATTATTATTATTATTATTATTATTATTATTATTATTAGAAATATTAAATCCATACGTTTGAGATGGGCAGGACATGTAGCACGTGTGGGCGAATACAGAAATACATATTGGAAGGCCGGAATGAAAAACACCTTTGGAGAGTCCGAGACGTAGATGGGAGGCTAATATTAAAATGGATTTGAGGGAGGTGGATTAATCTTGCACAGGATAGGGACCGATGGAGGGCATATGTGAGGGCGGCAATGAACCTCCGTGTTCTTTAAAGTGAGTAAGTATTATTATTATTATTATTATTATTATTATTATTATTACTATTATTTTCGTTAAGGAACCTTATTTTCTGGAACTTCTCTTCTTGAACCAAACTAGTAGGGCTTCAAACAGCCTACAAGGTTCTAACATTTTCCGGTGTTGTTTCCAATACATTTTTATATCATGTCTAATCGATGTTTTCCTCCTAGCTATTGCTCACATACACTTTTTTCAGTCTTTTACTTACAATTCCTATGGTCTCCATGGTTACCGATATCATTATTTTACGTTTCGTATTACTTGACATTCTATACTGTATAGCTACATAGCTAGTGACAACATCAAAACATATTTCATTATGTATTGATATTCTAAGTTATTTCGAGAAACTTCTAGCTATGTAGCAGGTGTGAAATATCAAGAATTTCTGCGTAAAGATAGGCTCAACTGTTCAATTTGTAAGATTTCTCATTTTTGGGCTTGTGATCGCCGAAATCGTGTCCAGTGGCTTGAAGATTTTGAATCGTTCCGTGTTTCTACAATTCATTTTCTCAAACATCGCCAAATATCTGTTACCCGAATAATACAAAACTCTTCCTTGAAATTAAAAAAAAAAAAAAAAAACAAACAAACAAATCTTAACAGAATATTTATTTTGAGTACGATATTAAGAACCATTTAGGAATTTTGCAATAATCCTTGCCCCATAAGCAACTGATTCGGATATTCATAGTTTTAAAATGTTCCTTATAGATTGTAATGATAAAGACGCTAGTTCTAAATTAAAAATTAATCGTAAGAAAAGTTTCTGCAGAATCTGAAAGTACACCACATGTTTTTTACAGTCAAAAGAAAACTCTTTTCTGGAATTAGCCTATAGTCCGAAATAATAGTACAAAAATGAGCCTAAGGGTTCGATATTATTATTATTATTATTATTATTATTATTATTATTATTATTATTATTATTATTATTATTATTATTATTGCACGGCACCCGTTACAAATTCTGAAGATGTAAATGTATTAACAGTTGATAAGAGCGGAGGACCTTTTCCGAATGAATTACACCATTTCACAATCTGCTTTGGCGCAAATTGCTGCAATACGCTTTTTATTACCAGAATTTAACAGAGAAATAAACTTCATCTATCTCGAAATATTTGCAAAACAGGACCCTCAAAATTGCTTAGAAATTAATTCCATTGCTTGTTTCAGTCTCGTACAAAATGCGATCATTGCAGGAACCGACTAAAATATTTTAATACATCCGGTCATTACAAACGTTTTATTTCTCTTTGGCGTGTGCTTGTTTCGTATTGAAGATAATAAATGATATAGACTAAGAAGTACACTAGAGTGTAATAATAATAATAATAATAATAATAATAATAATAATAATAATAATAATAATAATAATAATAATAGTCTTTTGGCACGCTTCATGCACACTCGAGTGAGGGGCATTATGAACGGACGTGTGACATTGTACGTAACGGAAGGTTGCGGTCAGGCCATGATTTAAGACGATAACAAAAGACAATCTCAATCCGCTGTATACGTAGGCCTACGTAACTAAAAATTTATTCGCAATAATAATAATAATAATAATAATAATAATAATAATAATAATAATAATAATAATAATAATAGTGAGTGAGTTGACAGCGAAATGAGTGTAATGTTGAAAGGTACTTGTGCAGATATGAACATATCATACTCGTGGGTTTTGGTTCGATCTTAGTTTTAAGATACAAATTAAAATATTTCAAATGTTATTTTAAGTGATCGTTTCATTTAATTTAGTATATTCCCTGTTGTTGTTGTTGTTGTTATTATTATTAATTATTGTTAGTATTAATTATTAGTATTATTATTATTAATTGTATTTTTAATTAATAAGTTTATTATTGTCATTATTGAGTGTAATTAGTTACCACTGCCACCGGGTATATACCCATTGCAGTGTAAATAAATACATACACATACAATATCAAACATTTCTTTTTCTTACTACGTAATCTACGTTAATTACGCATTGAAACCAATAAATATCGCCACTCGATAAATTGAAACATTCATTTTCATGTATCTAATGTGTAAATGATTTACGTACCTAATTTTGTGGTGCTGAATTCAGTGGAAAAATCTGTTTCTTTCTATCACGTAACATTTTCTAGATACACAGCACTAACACAAAGCCAGTATAATACGATATTAGTAAATATGGACCATTTTAAATTTAAGCATAACATACCACTTCGAACTCCACTACAGGTTTCATATAAAAATATTATAAACCAACTGATTACGTATCACCACGCACTAAACTATAGGGATGTCGTCGTCGACGCTATCTGAAACGTCTCTACCAAGCAATGCAAGTACACTTTTCGCACAACTAAATATCTCTGCCATATAGTGACTTTTTTTTAGAACTTCTTCCACCATAAATTACATCGAAATACAGAATTGAGCCATCATTATTCTGAATTATTATACACTATCCCTGAAAAAATGGCATTAACAATGTAAAAATTAAAAAAAAACCTATATAAAATCTAAAATATTTCAAAACCCTTAGGCCTACGTGATACATAATTCCGAAGGCCGTTTTGGATTCTACAACTAAACAATTGACATATCACACACTAGGTGCAAAATGGCTGTTAACCAGTGAATTAAATAAAACATGGGAAAACATTACGTTATTACATTAAATTATTAATATTAAAACGAATTATTATTATTATTATTATTATTAAACACGAACTCTGATATTTCACTGAAACATAAAAATACGAATCCTGCAAGTCACCACCTATAGGCCTATAAAGGAACCTTACACCCATCAGAGATAAGAAAATATATCCCCACTACGTGACGTATCATACATATTGTTGCTAGCGGGTTTATGTTGTGGTTACTATAAGTTAATATATTGCGATTATAATTATGTGCGTTGCGATGCGTTGCTGTTTCGACGTCATCTCAACGATTTCGACATAAATCAACCAATAGAGGAACTTTTCTTCCCGCTTGTTAGTATTGAAGATTGGGATATAAAAATTGATGTAATTTTCTATGTTCCGAGACAAACGACGGTGACAGTAAGTCAATTTTATAATATGAAAGGGAATATGTACATAATTAATGTAATTATAGATTAAAGTAAATAAATAATGCCCAGTCGGTTAATTGAATAAAATATTTTTAATTTCCTGATGGTTGTTGTGTTGTTATACTGAAAGTACCACGCCATTTTATTGTTTTTACGATGTGTGAAACAGACGTGAGTGTTATGGTATTTGCAACAAATGTAAAATACAGATACATTCTGAAATAATACAGGAATCAAAACAGTAGATATGAAAAATTGTTCATACAGATTCATAATACGAGGAATGATAATATTACCGTAAAATTTTGCCTGTTGAAACATTACGAGTTTGATACGTTTATGGCATATAAATTTTCGTACTTTAACGCTAAAGAAATTTGGGGAATATTACTATAAAAAAGGAATAAAATATGAATTCCAGAACATCTATACGCGGCATAAGGGCAGCCTAACTTTCCGTCACACTGCATTACCCTAACTGTCCCAAATTTCCCCTTTACCTACGGTTTTAATATACCAGACTATTTTCTCGGATGACTTAGTCGCTTGTAATACAATAACCTGCTGTAATTCTAGTACTTCCATACAACAAAACTATCTGAAAGAAGTAAATACTATGCTAAACTTAAATTTCATTGTGCGTTGTAAATATAGAACCTCTGCGTTTATGTCAATCAATTTTCATTCACTCCGTTAGATTTTTTCTCTAAAACAGACATTATCATTAACAATCATCAATTTTCTTAAGTCCACTGATAAATCCAAGTCTTATTTTTTATTAAATATATTCTATTCATATCTGTGATAACAGTGCGAATAAATTTTTTTACGTATCGTGTTCTAATAAAAGATAAAATTATCTTATATTACTGATCTTCAAAAGCACATCCCAGCCTATGTTACGAATGAAATGTCGGTGTAGTGTGAAATTATGTTTAAGTTACTATCATTTAATATCTTACACAAATTTTAGTTTCCTTGGAGAATCATAACCTGAAATGATAACTATTCTACTGTTCGAACATAGTTTAGCGTTGGAGACAAGAAATGGCACAATAAGATTTCAATTTCTACGCATCATTTAAGAAGAACTACAGCCTCATACTAAGTGCAAATAAACCGGCTGCAATTACCGATAAATTTCAGACGCAATAATTTGTTTTTATGTTGTACGATATCTCTCAATAGTAGCTAATAATAATAACAATAATAATTTTCTTATTGCAGCTCAACGACGGCGTAAAACTCCATTAAAATTAATTTTATATTTATAAAGCACTCAGATAACGGTTATGTTAGCCTACAAGTTTATCTGTATTTCCTAGATACGTATATATGTAAATTAACAGCCACTTAAATTTATTTTATTTTTTTTTTTACAGTTTTCCATAATGTAACGACAGAATTATATTTCAAAACACTTTCACGGAGAATTATTAAAAAAAAAAAATGTTAAGTGCGTATACGTGTGCAAACTACTATAAACTTCAAATAGAAAATTAGATCTATTACGTACGTTATAGGCTTTCGATTTTGCGAGTGCGATAATCGATCTTCGGTAGGCACGAATTTCCTTTCACAGATTACTGATTGGGTAATAGGATCGATCTCCTCTCCCTTTACACAATGGTGTAACTAAGATCAGCTTTATCTCCCGGGTAATTAATTTAACGTAGAAGTGACTGAATGCTTTCTAGATGCCTAGTAAATTGCTTTTAACAAGAAATCGAGACCATTCCTTTTCCTGCATTTTTTCCAAATACTGTATTGGCAGTGTGTAAAAAAGAACATACCGGTATTATTGTAACAAATAATAAGTTACAACTTCCTTCCGCGTTCAGTAACTTGCCAGTAATGTCAGCGAATGCAATGATTGAGAGAAAGGGTGTTAATTTATGATTTATATTTTAATAAATTTAGTGTTTTACTACAAACACGAATGAAGGAAAGTTTGTATGTAGATCTAATAAACGAATACATGAATTTATATAACTTATAGGCTATTAATTTATTCCTGTACAGTCATGAATCAAACACGGTTAAGTATTTTGTTTTCTCGTGCTTCTATTAATCTAATTTCCAGCTTTTAATGTACTCTTAAATAAAGTTTTGTTATTCCTTGAGTCTTTCGAGAGAACACACAAATAATTGCGCATTTGTTTCTGATAAACGTAAACTGATTAACAATTAATTAAAGGCATGGCCATATGAAAACGGTTTATCTCTACCTAATACGTTGATTTAAGCGAAAATGATTTTCAACTTTTAAATAAACAAATGAAATACCCCAACAAATGATATCTAGTATAATGTATTGTGTATCTTTTCTTTATACGGTATTATAATTTGTATACAATCAACCATTTTCACAACTGGATGTATTTTTCAGTGTTACAAGTCCATATAAAAATGGAGTTATGGCATTTTATCCACACTATTGTGAGAATTTGTATAAAGTACTTCAATGTAATTATATTTTTCTAAGTTTGTCATGAATCAAACACGGTTAAGTATTTTGTTTTCTCATGCTTCTATTAGTCTAATTTCCAGCTTTTAATGTATTCTTAAATAAAGTTTTGTTATTCCTTGATTCTTTCGAGAGCACACACAAATAATTTCGCATTTGTATCTGATAAACGTAAAATGATTAAAAATTAATTAAAGCCATGACCATATGAACATGGTTTATCTCAAATAGTTGATTTAAAAGAAAACGATTTTCAACTTTTAAATAAACAAATGAAATACGCTAACAAATTATATCTAGTATAATGTATTGTATCTCTTGTCTTTATACGGTCTTATAATTTGTATACAATCAACCATCTTCACAACTGGATGAATTTTTCAGTGTTACAAGTCCATATAAAAATGGAGTTATGGCATTTTATCCACACTATTGTGAGAACTTGTATAAAGTACTTCAATGTAATTATATTTTTCTAAGTTTGTCATGAATCAAACACGGTTAAGTATTTTGTTTTCTCATGCTTCTATTAATCTAATTTCCAGCTTTTAATGTATTCTTAAATAAAGTTTTGTTATTCCTTGATTCTTTCGAGAGCACACATAAATAATTTCGCATTTGTATCTGATAAACGTAAAATGATTAAAAATTAATTAAAGCCATGACCATATGAACACGGTTTATCTCAAATAGTTGATTTAAACGAAAACGATTTTCAACTTTTAAATAAACAAATGAAATACGCTAACAAATTATATCTAGTATAATGTATTGTATCTCTTGTCTTTATACGGTCTTATAATTTGTATACAATCAACCATCTTCACAACTGGATGAATTTTTCAGTGTTACAAGTCCATATAAAAATGGAGTTATGGCATTTTATCCACACTATTGTGAGAATTTGTATAAAGTACTTCAATGTAATTATATTTTTCTAAGTTTGTCATGAATCAAACACGGTTAAGTATTTTGTTTTCTCATGCTTCTATTAATCTAATTTCCAGCTTTTAATGTATTCTTAAATAAAGTTTTGTTATTCCTTGATTCTTTCGAGAGCACACATAAATAATTTCGTATTTGTATCTGATAAACGTAAACTGATTAAAAATTAATTAAAGCCATGACCATATGAACACGGTTTATCTCTAATACGTTGATTTAAACGAAAACGATTTTCAACTTTTAAATAAACAAATGAAATACGCTAACAAATTATATCTAGTATAATGTATTGTATCTCTTGTCTTTATACGGTCTTATAATTTGTATACAATCAACCATCTTCACAACTGGATGTATTTTTCAGTGTTACAAGTCCATATAAAAATGGAGTTATGGCATTTTATCCACACTATTGTGAGAATTTGTATAAAGTACTTCAATGTAATTATATTTTTCTAAGTTTGTCATGAATCAAACACGGTTAAGTATTTTGTTTCTTCGTGCTTCTATTAATCTAATTTCCAGCTTTTAATGTATTCTTAAATAAAGTTTTGTTATTCCTTGATTCTTTCGAGAGCACACATAAATAATTTCGTATTTGTATCTGATAAACGTAACCTGATTAAAAATTAATTAAAGCCATAACCATATGAACACGGTTTATCTCAAATACGTTGATTTAAACGAAAACGATTTTCAACTTTTAAATAAACAAATGAAATACGCTAACAAATGATATCTAGTATAATGTATTGTGTAACTTTTCTTTATACGATATTATAATTTGTATACAATCAACCATTTTCACAACTGGATGTATTTTTCAGTGTTACAAGTCCATATAAAAATGGAGTTATGGCATTTTATCCACACTAGTGTGAGAATTTGTACAAAGTACTTCAATGTAATTATATTTTTCTAAGTTTATGTGATTAAAATACAAAATTACTCTCCATCGGCTTTCGGCAGAAATGTGGAAACTTCTATAGGACTTAAGATGATTGTCTTATGAGTTGTATTTAATCTGTAGTCTTACGCAGTGCCAACCACATGAATAGGGAGAGAGCAGCGCTACATTATGTTTAATGTTTGTTCATAATGGAATGGTAATGAAACTAGCTAAAGGGTCCCGTTCTTGGGGGAAGACAGATACGATATTAAAATGACGACTTTCTTCCCCGAAAGGAAATAGTTCGGATTGGCGTTGATTGTAATTCACGGATCTCATGCCAGAATGTATTGTTGATTCAAATCATGACTCCAAAACTTCACAATGTGTTAGTGTATTTCACAGTATAAATACCGATTTGTTTTAAAAAAAATCCACAACACATATAAATATATAGGCTATAAAAACGTTACTTAAATTTATATTCACACACGGCTTGACGTCGAAATGTATGCACTTCGTATTGATGTCATAGAATTAAAACATAGCTACTGACTCGGCAGTTCCCGTGTTCTTATCTCGATGTGAGTCCTTAATATGTTTTTGTCTCCGCGATCGATTCGACACTGACGCTTTTGATGTATGAGCATTTCGTTCCAAGTGATAGGTTCGAAACCTGGTGTTAATAAACAGGAAGACATATATCTACGTGGCACACTTACAGACTAGGCCTAATGGATCGTAGGAAATGGTCTAAGTAATGGCACAGGAAATGGAAACTAGAGACTATTCCATACAGTATTGAATTTCCGATAATGGGCATTTTCAGTACAGTCGCGTATATAATTTGCGCAGCAAGCAATGAAACTCCAGTGAGCACCAGTGTTGACCGGGGGCGCGCGACCTGTTAGTTGGCGGCCGAGGACGGGGTATCGCCGGCGGCAGGGTACCGTCCGCAGCCGGTGGGACTTCCCATGTGTCCCGTGGGTACTCACCCGTAGATTGCATCCTTGTCCCGCTTGTGGACGTCAGGAACGGAGCCCATGACGTGATTGGAAACGGGTGCGACATGGTTACCCGGGTGGTACTGGTGCATGCCATGATTCATATGTGGTGAATGGTGAGTGATGTTCTGCAAGGGGCGATGGGCCACGTGAGGATCGTACATGGAGGTGGGGGCGTCGCCCATGTTATAAGGGTGAATGCCGTCATCATACTGTGCAAATGCGGAAAGAAGTACAGATTACACAATTGTTAAACCATCATTAACAAATACTCCGAAATATTTTTAAATCAGCTCATCAAATAATTAAGTTTTTGAGCAGTTTGTAATTTGTGAATGCAACTGCGAAAGCAGAAAACAATTGGTATTTTTTTCTCAGAAAAAAACTACACCAAGGAAGGCACAATTTTCTTTTGCTTCACTGGCTTCTGTGAGAGATTTATATAGCGATAATCGATCTCAAATTCTCATGGCCTAAAATTTAAAAATTGCAGTAAATAGTGTATAATTATATATCATTAATTGTGTCCAAGAATATGTAATTAAGCACGTAGTTTACACTACTTTGGAATTCAAACACAAGATATTTCAAATGAAAATAATAGTTTTCTATGAAGACACTGCGCGTCACAGATTTTGTTACCTGCGAGAAGGGTACTGTAATCTTTCTTTTGTTTATATTAATTCTCAAAGAACAACTGAATACATTTCTGAGTTAATGTTCACCCGACAGTAAAAAGATTCTACCTGAAATATAAGAAATGTTTGCTTCTCTTGAAGTATACCACATTACAATACTAACTTTTAGGTCATGAAAATCCGAGACCGGATTTATATGCACTAAAAGTTAATACTGTTAGTCGGTATACTTTATGAACATAAAAGACATGTCCCCACTTCGGTATTTCCCTTTGGTACCGTTAACGGTCTTTAATCCTCCCATACATCACGGTTGTAACAAGTTTAGTCCTTGTGGCTGAGTTCTCTATTATTACATTTCGGAATCTTGTGAACCAGGCTTAAAAACAATCTTAAAACCTACAACACAGCCACTCAACTACACTTGGTCTCATTCTTAACTTTTAGTGCATTTAAATCCGGATTCTAGCTGATAATAGTGATAAACACGTGGTTTCAGTTTGCAGCCACAAATACTTTAAACAGAAATATCGTTTGACACCTATAAGCTAAATAGGCTACATTCTAATGCAATGTTGTAACCCCCTCCATACTTGTTACTAATTACCAAAACAACATATGAGAGGTTCAGGAGAAATTACTAAGTCATTTCCACAGTACTGCGTTCTGGACCCCTAGTGTGTTATAAGTTGATTTGTAACAAGTAGGGTCGGAGGGCTACAACAGTGCATTAGAATAAACATATATATTAAGTATGAAATGATTTTTATGTTTAAAGTAGGCCTATTTCTGGTTGCGAACTAAAACCACGTGTTTATCACTATAGGCTATACATCTTATAGAAGCCAGTGAAGGGAAAGAATATGGTGTCTTGTTTGGTGTACATTTTCTGTAGAATTACAGAGTAATTTAATGTAAACGTTTGAAAGTACTGACTGATCTTAAGTATCAAACACAAATGTAAGTTTATGATTTTGAGTTTATTACGTATTGGGGATAGTGTTTTCTAAACGTAGCCAACAATATCAAATGCTCTGGAAATTATTTTCGAATTTAGTGAAATAATAAAGTGAAATTCAGTATCATCAAATTCTGATGTGGGTTGTAATAGAAGCAGTGTCTTAACACACCACGTGACGGTTGAAAATAAACGTTGGGATAAAGAAGTTTATGTGAGCACATGGCCGTAATATCAAAAAGAAAATGAAAAATTAAAAAAAGAAAAAAAAAATTTGAAGTCGATTTTAGAGAAGGAAAACGCACGTCTTATGGAGCATGCATGATATAGGGGTAGGCCTCCTGGCCTATCAAACGCATCGGAAGCCCCCTTTGCCGTTCCAACATGGCCGCGACATTCATTACTGGCTGATTGATGGTGACATTTGAAAAACACTACCGCGCCACATAAACATCGCCGTGCACGGGAGGGGCAGACTCACCCGTGGTTGAGCCATGAATGCCCTGGCTACAGCACCGGGGTAATCCGCGTGCTGGGCCACTTTGACACACGAACGGGCTCAGAACCACCGCACCCGCACTCTGGAGAGCCTGCCTTCGACACCAACACTGCGCATCCGACCAGACGCCGTGTTCACTGCATCACTAGCACTCACACGATACGCACATCACAATCACAATCCGCGCGCGAAGAGACCGACACTGATGACTGGCGGCGATGACGGGGATGATCCAACGCAGGCTATAGAGCGAGAAGTCCACGGCGGCGATGCCCGTCAAACCATCTGTATATATGGATGGATGTGTTAGGGCGCCCCCCTCTGTTCGGGCGAAACGACGGCGATGTTGTTTTCGGGTTCTTCTGCTACTGCGCCGACGGTTTTCAGGGAAGCCGGGGCACAGACAGGCCAGCCACTCACACTCGCGGGACGCGGCCGTGTAGATCCTGCGCTCTCCACGGTCTTCTGCCAACTGTCAATCACTACGGCTGAGGGGAAAGGGGCTGCCGCCGGTGGAAATGTATGGCTTGTCATGTGAGCGCTACAGAGGGCGGGCAGCAAGGTAGCCTGCGCCGAGAGTCTCCGGATCCGGTCGCCAGCGCGCAGCCTAGACCCAACCCCTCGACGACCAGGCAGAAGAACTGGAGTGGCGGAGAGTCGAGGGCGGGCTGAGACAGCGGACGAGTGACGGGGCTCACAGCGCCATTCACTCACGGAGTGACGGATGGCGCGAACTAAAAACACGGGGTCTTCCATTTTCTAGACCCCCCCCCGCCCCTGTGATGGCCCACCTTCCTGACACCTTCGCGAATGCGGCCTACTGTGTCAAATAAATCAGGCGAATGAAGATTAGCCTTTCGCTGACATTCATTGGATCATCATTTCCTCATATCCCCCTGAAATTGCTGCTAGCTCGCCCGAGGAAGTTCCAAGTTCGACTACGCTGATACGCAAGGTATTTTAAAGCTGATATTTTGTTTAACCCGCTGACTGTAGGGAAGGAAAGCGTTTCTCGAACATTTGGAACCTAAGAACTTCTTTAAAGAGATTAAAAAAATCTAGCGGATCACGAAATTGATACTTCTAACCCAGTTCTTTTAAACCCAAGCATAGAAAAACATCCAGTTTTTCATTTTAAAAAGTAACAAAAATACATTTTTAAATGGTTTTAAATCGTCTGACGTAAGATAACTCATTTCAAACATGTTATGATATCCCAAAAACGATCATTAATTTTATTTTTAAATGCTAGATATTATCACCCCATACATTAGGTTAACATTCGGTTTGTCAAACTTGAGCAGTCTGTCTTTAGCCTATTATTGCTCACCGCTTACAATGAACAGTCAACATAAACAGTGCAGAGTTTAATTGCATCCCTAACTCGGAAATGAGGAACCAATGTTGTCACGTTTAGGCAACAGTCAAACGAGGGTACTGTAATAGCTTTAACACATGCTGTATTGATAGGCCTATTATGTAATTATATAGGCTATATCATAATTTATATTATAGAGGCTATTATGCCTAGGCCTACTCTAATATTACCGTAGGCCCATCATCATTATAAAATTAATTTCACAAAATGACTTTGATTCAAAATATTAAATTCTTCAGTCGCTTCTGACTGTAAAGGACTATAAGATACATTATATATATATATATACACACACACACACACACACATCTGTGGCCGGGAGGAAAAAGTTCTTAAGTCAATTTTTTGTGAATATGAGATTTTTATATATTCTGAAAGCGGAAACAATTCTCTACAGTCTGGTAAAACGGCTAAAGTCAAATAAGACTCCTGACTGGATTTATAGAGCGTTACCAAAAGTCCTAAGTACTTTTTGAATCGATCACACACAGAATAAAGGACTTAATAATATTTAATACTTTATTCCTTACGAACCATCACATGTTTACTTTCCATGTTTCCTTATCAAAAAGGTCTAACTTGTATTTTAGCCATTTTATCACTGATGACCTTTCCTTTTAAAACTTTAAGCACCAGGGTAAACAGCCCTATAATTGTTTAAGACCCATTTTGCATTCCTAATAATTTACAGTTCTCATTTATTTTGATATGAAAAAGGTCTTATGTCTAAATAGTCCCTTCTACTCAGTTTGGGTTCTAGTTTTAAAAGGACTTAAGTGCGGCTATTTTTGGAAATAATCAAGAAAATTGTTAAATGAGCAGCATTACCTATTTTAGAAGAAATATAAACAAATAATATCCAGGAAAAACCTCTTAATTAAAAAAAAAACTCTATAATTGACACCAATTTCAATCTTTCTACTGCTCTCCTGAAAAGTATACAATTTTTACTTAAGACCTTTTTCCTCCCGGCCACAGATATATAACCTTAACTTTATTCGTTATTTCTGATTTTACGCGAAAAAAAAATCTTTCATCTGAAACATGTTTCCTATTAAACCCTTAATATAATGAAAATTTTGTTCCAATAAAAATACATCAAGTTGACGTTGAAATGACCTTGAAATGCGCACTGGTTAAAAAGTCACGAGTGTTAGGCCTATTACCTATGTTGCAAACAAGCGATTTTCGAGATAATCAGCAAGAATATGTTAGATAGGGCCTATCCTGTATTATTATTATTATTATTATTATTATTATTATTATTATTATTTTTATATACTGCATATGCTTTATAAATTATTTTAATAATTACGCAATAGTAGGCCTACTTACATTGGTTAAAACGTAGGGGAGAGTCGGGTAGTATCGGACATCGGGTAATATCGAACAGTGCGTTTCTTTAATCTACCACCATATGGTAGTACCTGAATGACATGGTTACGTTTCTCTATGCGACATCACAGAAACGTAACCATGTCAATCAGGTACTATCATCGTGTGGTAGATGAAAGAAACTCACTGTCCGATATTACCCGATGTCCGATACTACCCGACTCTCCCCTAATGTATTAATACAACACAAATATAGCCTAAATAATAACTTATAAATATAATTTACTTGTATGATGAACGCACTAACATTTTCGTTCATTTTACTTGTAGGGGAGAGTCGGGTAGTATCGGACATCGGGTAATATCGAACAGTGCGTTTCTTTAATCTACCACCATATGGTAGTACCTGAATGACATGGTTACGTTTCTCTATGCGACATCACAGAAACGTAACCATGTCAATCAGGTACTATCATCGTGTGGTAGATGAAAGAAACTCACTGTCCAATATTACCCGATGTCCGATACTACCCGACTCTCCCCTAATGTATTAATACAACACAAATATAGCCTAAATAATAACTTATAAATATAATTTACTTGTATGATGAACGCACTAACATTTTCGTTCATTTTACTTGCAATACGCCGAATTATATAGCCTAACACGGATTCTGTACATTTATGTAGTTATCTCTTGAAGAAATGACAGTAGAATACTGCATAGATATTGCATCGCACAATTTACTGCACGAGAAATCTTGCGGTCCCAAACAATAATAAATCAATTAACTTAGTTTATATGCATCCTACATGATTGGGGATAGACGGATGCGAGAGATAGGCGCTAATCAAAACTCAAAGTGTACGCCGACGTTAACCCAATGAGCGGGACGATAGATAATACCTGTCGAAGTAACTTCTTCATATATATATAAATGAACAATTTAACTTTCAATTATTTCTGATTTACATGAGTAGGCCTACCAATTATAAAATAGGTATAGGCTATATAAATCATTAACAAAATAAATAAAAGAAATGAAAACATAAAATATAGATTGTGTGACTTGTAATGAACCCATATTGACATTTTCGTTGTTGTTTAGTCAACAGTCTGAACTTAACAAAGTGATACCAAGAAGGCATCACTTATGAGGCAACAAGGCCAGGAGATAATGGGATAGGGATAGTTCCTTTCCCTATAATATTGATATAAAATCTGAAATGTAGGGGAGAGTTGGGTAGTATCGGACATGGGGTAATATTGGACAGTGACTTTCTTTCATCTACCACCAAATGATAGTACCTGAATGACATGGTTACGTTTCTGTGATGTCGCATACAGAAACGTAACAATGTCATTCAGGTACTACCATCTGGTGGTAGATGAAAGAAACGCACTGTCCGATATTACCCGATGTCCGATACTACCCAACTCTTCTCTAATAAATCGATAGTAAATTGTAGGGCCGAAAACAAGGAACAAATTGAGTTATTCCAGGAAAAAAATAAAACAATGTGTTATGAAATGAATGACATAAAGCAACCTAACTTAGATTTTTTTTTTGTAAATTTTGTTTCTGAATAAATTTTCTGTAGGTAAGCCTATCGGAAAATAGATAAATTTTCTCACTCAATGAACTGAAGTTGCTTAATATTTTAATTAATGGTCAGTTCATATGAAATACCTACGTTTCTTGATCTCGGAATATTAAATAATAAATTCTTTCTAGATCTGCTGGAAGGATATAAAATGGAATCAGTTTGAGTATTTCAGCGGAATCAATCTTATTTGTTAGGGCCTGATAGTAGCCTTATTAGGCCTACTTATGGCTTTTAAGGAACCCGGAGGTTCATTGCCGCCCTTACAAAAGCCCGCCATCGATCCCTATCCTGAGCAATTTCTTAGAAATACCATAAAAAAGTGAGGTTATACGAAATAATTCTACAACATTCTACAATATTTTATCACAGTAGAGCCGCTCATGGGAAGGGGGGGGAGACAGAAATTACTCGAGTGGGGGACCCGGACCGATATATATATATATATATATATATATATATATATATATATATATATATATAATTTCTAGGGAGAGGGAGAAATTATTCACAAAACGTTTTCTTTACACGAAATAAGATTTCTGTTAAACCACATAGGCTTAATAGTCTATAATTAGAATAGTAATCATAGCCTAATGTGTTCACCAAGTTTTAAGAAATAGACTACTATTGAAGGATTAAGAGTAAAGTAGCCTAATTGTGATATTTCAGTTAGAAATATACTGTAAAAAATTAATTCGGCTACAATACGTCTTAGTTAGGCCTATATCTGGAAATTAATTTTTCTTTATATATTTTTAATATTACCACTAAAGTAGGCCTAAGCTTATACAGTCCCTGCAATTTTAAAATACATTTTTTTTACTGATTACTAAACATGTTTAAAAATTGGGCCTTTTTTTATTTCTCTTGCCCAAGAAATATTTCAAATTCAGTAATAGGCCCTAATGTTTCCAACAAGTTTCAAGAAATAGGCTACTATTGAAGGATTAAGATAAAGTAGCCTATTTCACATACGCTACTATAGGGCCTAATTGTGATATTTCAGTTAGAACACTACTGTAAAAAATTAATTAAGCTACAATACGTCTTAGTTAGGCCTATATCTGGAAATTAATTTTTCTTTCTAATATTTTTAATATTGCCACTAAAGTAGGCCTAAGCTTATGACTGATTGTAACAGACTGATTACTAAACAAGTTTAAAAATTGGGCCTTTTTTATTTCTCTTGCCCAAGAAATATTTCAAATTCAGTAATAGGCCCTAATTTTTTCAACAAGTTTCAAGAAATGGGCTACTATTGAAGGATTAAGATAAAGTAGCCTATTTCACATGCGCTACTATAGGGCCTAATTGTGATTTTTCAGTTAGAACACTACTGTAAAATATTAATTAGGCTACAATACACTGTCTTAGTTATATCTGGAAGTTAATTTTTCTTCCTATATTTTTAATATTTCCACTAAAATAGGCCTAAGCTTATACCTGCACTTTTAAATGATTTTTTTTACTAATTCCAAGACTGATCATTAAACATGTTAAAACATTGGGCCTTTTTTATTTCTCTCAAGAAATATTTCAAATTCAGTAATACGCCCTGTTTTCAACAAGTTTCAAGAAATAGGCTACTATTGAAGGATTAAGATAAAGTAGCCTATTTCACATACGCTACTATAGGGCCTAATTGTGATATTTCAGTTAGAACACTACTGTAAAAAATTAATTAGGCTACAATATAGGCCTACTGTCTTAGTTATATCTGGAAGTTAATTTTTCTTCCTATATTTTTAATATTTCCACTAAAATAGGCCTAAGCTTATACCTACAATTTTAAATGACTTTTTTTTTACTAATTCTAAGACTGATTACTAAACATGTTTAAAAATTGGGCCTTTTTTATTTCTCTTGCCCAAGAAATATTTCAAATTCAGTAATAGTCAAAACAAGGTTGTCAGATATTGTAGGAATAAAGTTACTTAGCTTGTTGTCTTACTAGGCCTACTGTATTTAAATTATATATAATTATTTCAACATTCATTAAAATAGGCTATTGACGGGGTAGGAGGGCCCTGACAAATGTTTGTGTGAAACCTACAATTCCTATTCACACATAAAAATTATTCTGTAATAGTAATATGCGTTACAAGAGCGGTATGTTGAAGTTTTCATGTTCGAGGAAAAGTTTGAAAAAGCGAAACGTAGTTGAGCTTTTTTAATTTCCGAGAATTGAAAGAAAACATACCGCTCGTGTATCGTACATTATTTTGTGCGAAGATCGTTTATTATATACCTGAAAGAGGAATTTCTAATTAGTTTGCAATGAAATCTCAATCTTGGTTTCTGTTCAATGACGGGAATTTTCAAAACAAAAATATCTATCTTCAACTTGTTGCTTTAAAATGTTTTCTGTTTTTACTATACTCCAGCAGGCCGTGGTATACGTCTGTCTTTTTTTTTTTCCCCCAGTCTATAAATGCGAACTTAAAACAAACGGCTTCCTTAATGTTACATGCATCACGAAATGCAGTAACTTTAGTGGAGTTGTAGAGTGTACTTAATTTTTGCAAATATTTAAAAACAATAATTAACAGTGCAATTTAGGTGAAATTGCAGTGGTAAGTTTCCAATTTATAATTATTACTACCGGTATATTGAACGTCTCTAAAAATAATATGTTAAAAGCCTAAAGCAGTAAAATCAATATGTCACTTAAGCGGTAAGAAGAGGGAAATTGTTATGTGTGTTTGGTTGGGAATACTGAATGTGGAATTTTAGACTTTCCGCGGATTGGTTTTGTGTGGAAACCAAGCAAATACGCACGATCTCGCACAAAATGATTTTCCATCCCAGCGTTTCCCGTCATTTTTGTCGCTATCAGATTGTCTCAGCTTCTGTACAGGTTTAGTAAGTGCTGACAGTTGAACGAAGTGATATTGTCTCTTTTCATTTTTTTAAAGCGATCTTTCGTAGCCTAGCAACTTGACACCAAGTTCACACTCAACTGGAAATATTAGGTTCTACATTTCCTAACAATGCTAAAAGCACGTTCTTTTCTCTGTGATGAGTTTTCGATGTTATAAAATCCCGGCCTAGACGGGGAACCTCCCAACCTGAACTGACCCGACCTGGCTTGACCTGAACTTGTCAATGCTCGGCCATGTCAGTGGTTTTCAACATGTGGATCGTGAACCTCCATTCTTTTTAAATCATAGTGCATTATTGAAATAGCTTAATATTTTTGCTACAAAATATTTTCGGAAAGTGACCCATACGTTTTGAGGTCCACGGACCACAGTTTGAGAAACGCTAATGTGAGGCAATACCTAAGTTTTAGGTAGCTCATTTAACAAGAATTTGTAGAAGAGATTACGTCATAGTAGGCCTATAGAATCTATAGAAAATTAATCGATTAAATGTTGACTTATGTTCTTTTGCTTTAAGATAAGTGACAGGCGAAATACTCTTAAGATTCTTGCGTGGAAAAAATGTTAACCTATATAAGAAAGACATAGGCTAATGCTTTGTTTTTTTTTTAAATAAACTAATTGAAATTTGCATTCATCGAAGTATCCAGGATTGAAGAAGTTATCTGTAATCTCAGAGTTAAAAAAAAATAAGTGTGGCAAATAATGAAAAGCAATGCAAAGAAATAGGTTATAGAATGGTTTAGGATTATTTTTTTATTTCCAAGAAATTACTCGCATAATATTATATTACTCTCTCAATGGAAGTTGCAAGAAGTGTTGAACAATTCAGGGTCCTATTCCCGAATTTTGTCACTGGCTAAATAAACATGATATAGGACTACTATAGATCTATATTACAGGGGTACAATTTTAATGTTGTGACGAATTTATTAGGCAATTGAATCATCTAAATTTTGCAAAATTTATTGGAATTAGTTTTTAAATTAAAGTGACGTAGTTTCATTACCATTTTTTATCAACTGTCCGAAGACAGGTTTGAACCTCATCAGTGACATCAATAAGACATCACTCATGAGGCAACTAAGCCAGGAATCACTACCTTTCATTTTTTTTAAACTTAAGACTATATACTGAGGTGAAATGTTGTAATTTTGGTGAAAAGAAAATAGTTTTTCTTTTTCACCATTAAAAAATTGTAAATGGTTCAGAGTAACTCTCTAAAAATTTTCATGCAGTTAGGCCCCTTCAATCACCTGTTTTCGGCTGCTATTTTTAGAAGTCTGTACGCTCTTGGCGACCCTTTAAACCAGCGTTGTCAGAGACTAAACGGAGCGGAGCGCTCCACTAGACTGGTTGCGTGCTCCGGTGTTTCCATAGACATAAGCAAGTTCAAGCTCCGATCTAGCTCCACAACTGGTTTTGGAGCTTACAACTCTGACACTACTGCTTTAAACGTCTGATCCTCTTTAAATGCTACAATCCATTTTTCTTATACAGAATCAATTGCTTCACTAAAAATGCTATTTCTCCAATTTTGTACAGGCCATGTGCATGGTTTTTTGTGGGTCTTCTGAAAAGTATGCTTAACATAACTTGCTATTATCAGACTATTCTCTAGATGTCAAGATTTTTGGGAGAATTTATTTTAGGCTTATTTCTGTCATTAATAATAATATGATGTATTCTGTAGGACCAAAATTAATTAATATTTACGTAGACTATTTCTGCCAGTAAAATAAAATTTAGATTATACAGTAGCCTATATAGATTGGCTTTCTTTAGGTTCTGAAGAATTATCTGAGAGAAGTAATAGAAATTAATATTTCAGAGACTTTTAATGGTATGTGGGGCAAGGGCTAAAGCAAGGAGATCAGGAGATGCACTATCGCCTTCACTTTTTAACTTTGCTCTAGAATATGCCATTAGGAAAGTCCAGAAATACAGAAAGGGTTTGGAATTGAACGGGTTACATCAGATGCTTGTTTATGCGGATCATGTGAATATGTTAGAAGAAAATCCACAAAATATTAGGGAAAACACAGGAATTTTACTTGAAGCAAGTAATGAGATAGGTTTGGAAGTAAATCCCGAAAAGACAAAGTAGGCCTATATGATTATGTCACTTCACCAAAACATAGTTGTCTACGAAATGGAAATATTTGTATAAAAATTAGAAATTTACCTTTTGAAGAGGTGGAAAATTCAAATACCTTGGAGCAACAATAACAAAAATATAAATAATACTCGAGAGGAAATTAAACGCAGAACAAATACCCTATGGGAAATGCCCGTTATTATTCGATTGAGAAGCATTTATCATCCAGTCTGCTCAAAAAAAAAAAAAAAAAAAAAAAAAAAAAAAAAAAAAAAAAAACTGAAAGGTAGAATTTATAAAACAGTTATATTACCGGTTCTTCTGTATGGTTGTGAAACTTGGACTCTCACTTCGAGAGACGAACACAGGTAAAGGATCTTCGAGAATAAGGTTCTTAGGAAAATATTTTGAGCTAAGAGGGATGAAATTACAGGAGAATGGAGAAAGTTACACAACACAGAACTGCACGCATTGTATTCTTCACCTGACATATTTAGGAACATTAAATCCAGACGTTTGAGATGGGCAGGGTATGTAGCACGTATGGGCGAATCTGGAAATGCATATAAAGCGTTAGTTGTGAGCCGTGAGGGAAAAAGACCTTTGGGGAGGCCGAGACGGTAGATGGGAGGATAATATTAAAATGGCTTTGAGTGTAGTGGGATATGATGATAGGGAGTGGATTAATCTTCTTCAGTATAGGAATCGATGGCGGGTTTGTGTGAGGGTGGCAATGAACCTCCGTGTTCCAAAAGCCATTTATAAATTATGTGGAGCACATTTCAGGGAACAAATCTTGAATGTTTTAGGAGTAGTGATTTTTTGAAGTAGGCCTACAATTTGCATTTAATAATAATAATAATAATAATAATAATAATAATAATAATAATAATAATAATAATAATAATAATAATAATTTTAGTCATATAATTTTCTACCAATTGAAATGAAACTTCGTACAAAGGTTATTCAAATGCAGCATGAAATCTGTACAAATTCTCAGACACCTATTTCTAATGGTATGGTACAGAATATTCAAGTTTCAGGTCAGTGTGTCCTTAAATTTAAATAGGCCTAGGCTATATCTTAAGAATAATAAAATTTCCTTCGTATACCTCTACAAAATTAACAGCATAATGCGATGTTTATTCTTTCTCTTTGATTACATGTTCCGAGCTGGCAATAAGTCTGCTGACGTGTTCCATTGTTCCCTTTCTGTATTTCACATGCAATTAGTTACACTGCGATTAATTGAAATAAAAACATTGACAAATTAATTTTTTCACGAGCATAATATGAGAATTTAGACGTCTTGGTATAGACTGCAGGTAATGGAACAACTTTTCCAGTTTTTTTTGGCACGCCTTCTAACGCGTGCCTGTCCGAAAAGGCGGGACCTAAACCCCTCCTCTCTGCAGTTTATAATGCCAGCACCTCACACACGGACCGGCGAAGCTTCCATGCTATATTCAGGCTTAACAATCGCGTCTAAGCCGGGCAAGAAAAATATAAAAGTGCCTCTCCACTACCAATAGCCTATGTGTGTGATCTGATCAGTTACACTGTGACAGTTTGCAACTTAGATAGAACAGATATCTACCTCAATTTAGGCCTACAGACAATTACTAGTAAGCCTATACCGTAGAAGAGGGTAAAGTCGATCAAAATTTTGCAATTTTTTAATGATATTGAGGTTATGCAATGGAGCGAAGTTCCTCAGAAAATAGCATTTTGTCGTCATATCCTTCACTTATGAAGACACGTTACAAGAATTGAATTACAATCTATAAAAAACTGTTTTTTTATTTGACTTGTGATCGAAGTTACCTGCTTAAATAGGGTAAAGTCGATCACCATTGAATTTTTAGTTTAAGATCGATTTTAAAATATTGCGGAGTAAAGTCGATCACTGTTTATGTTTTTAAAAAACAGATTAAGTGTATTACATATATTTTATTTGTTAGGCTATAGCTAAGGGGTGTAAAAACAATAATAATCTTCAATATATGCCTATAGCATTAGGGTCTATATAGTGTATCTTTTGTTACTGTGATCATACTATTCGATACAATTAGGCCTATAAGTCTCCACTGTACAATCGTGACTATGATTGCCAACTTATAAAACATAAAAACACATTTTAATACTTCACATACCAACAAACAAAGATTTAAGAATTCAAAATTTACATTGAAATACCATCCTTCAATTATAATCTAAAATACAATTCAACATTGCTTAGGTTTATATCAGATGTTATTTGAAATCTTCCCCTCCTCATGTCACTTTAGAAACTACGATGTTCCCATAGTCAGACACAGAGGGGTGTACAAAATATGTTACTTTGGCAGTGCTTCTCTTACGGAAGAAATTCACCATAATTTCGTCTTCCTCTTTCCCCCACTATCCCATCAATATAAGCTATACTATGACACTTTTCTGTTTATAAGTGTTAGTTGGATGCATTTCGGTGAATAATTTATTCTTCCTGCTGGTCCTATCTGTTTCGAGTAGGTCGATGGCATCATCGACTTAACCCTACAAAGTACAAGTTTTCTTAAAATAATAAGTTTCAATACTAACATTTACGAACTGCAAAACTATTATTTCAGGATACAATCTCAACGAAAAGTACCTACGTATACTTCCTGCCTCCTTTCACTGCTGACTATAATTTAGAGTTTGTAAGACTTTGTTTTCATTTAAGAGAAAAAGTTGAAAATAACAATTTTCACTTCAACGGTAATTACACAGTATTCCAATTGTTGGCATTCGCAGGGTTTTGTTGTCCCTCTCGTAAGCCAATGAGGCAACATTTTAAAAAGTAACTGAGAAAATACATCAATTTCAATAAAAATCGCAAATGATCGATTTTATACACACTGATTGACTTTACCCACTTCTACGGTAGTTTTGATTATATTAGTCCGTTCTCCTTTTGCCTTTGTCAGGGTTTTATCTTCATATTACAGTAGGCAATTTAACCTCCCACACACTATACCGACACTGTGAAACTGTGACGTGACCAATTTTTCCCTTGAAATTACTCACACAAAGGGTGGTTTGACGGTGTCTTAACTACAGTTGGCTATAGTTGGTCCTAACAATAATTCCAGAAAGGGATAAATTCGTTGATGTGAGCTTAGACCTATTATAAATAATTCCATTCTGTGGACGAAAATTTAAATTATGGTTTATTTAACGACGCTCGCAACTGCCGAGGTTATAACAGAGTCGCCGGTGTGCCGGAATTTTGTCCCGCAGGACACTAAATCTAGTGACATGAGTCTGTTGCAATTAAGCACACTTAAATGCCATCGACATGTGCCGGGATCGAACCCGCAACCTCGGGCACAGAAGACTAGCGCTATACCAACTGCGCCACTCAGGGCGACTCTGTGGGCGATCTCTTTCTTGGTCGTCCCACATTTCTCTTTCCATTCGGCCTATCATTAAAAATATTTTTCAGAAGTTGCTTTCCATACATTCTTCACAGGCCTACATGCTAATTAGCCACTGATTTTTTTTTTTTTTTTAATTTCGTACTGTGAAAAACTATGTCTGTAGAAGTGATATGTTTGAAATATGGAGACTCGAACGCTAATTTTCTGTTTAATATCTGGAAATCCAACCATTTATAATTTAGTAAGATATCAGTAGCCTAATGTTTGTAGGCCTTCTTTTCAGTACAGTTCTTTAAATAATAGGTAGACTTAATCATAAATAATAGGATTTAATTGAGGAGTAATTGAGTGTATCATAAATTCCAGAAGGGAATAGCTAATTTTATTTATAGGCCTATAAGTTAGAGGGCTTACGGATTTATTGTAAACAATTTCATTCCGAGGACAATCTCTTTATTGGTCATATAGGGCTCTCTTCCCCCCCCCCCTTGGTGTATAACTTGAAATATGCTTTAGTTCATTTTTTTCGTATCCTTGTCCTAACATCGCATTCTATGATTGTGTATCTAGAAATTTCCTACGGTAAAGCTACTTGTAGCCTAAAGATCATATTTTCGTCCAATTCAACCCTTCACAAGATTTTTCAAGACTTGCCAATACTTTACAATGAAAGAGTAATGGAACGGAGAAAAATTCTCTCCGGCGCCGGGATTTGAACCCGGGTTTTCAGCTCTACGTGCTGATGCTTTAGCCACTAAGCCACACCGGATACAACTCCGACGCCGGTTAGAATCGTCTCAGATTAAGCTCCAACTCTTGGGTTCCCTCTAGTGGCCGCCCTCTGCACTACGTCATAGATGTCTATGAACGGAGGACCGAAGTCCATACCTGTGCTGAGGTGCACTCGATATGAGTGACTAGTTGGCCGGGATCCGACGGAATGAGCGCCGTCTTAAATCACGAAGTGATTTTACGCATATCATACATATTATTTTAATGTACCGAAGTACATATGATATTTCCATGCAGATATCCTGCGTCATCATACGATGAAAGAGTAATGGAACGGAGAAAAATTCTCTCCGGCGCCGGGATTTGAACCCGGAATAATACTTTACAAGTTTTATTGTTAAATCACTTACAACACCTCAAAAGTGTTTGATTGTCTTAAGTAGGTCCAAATAAGAGCGTGTTCTAATCAATCAAAGACTTGACAACTCTTTGAAAGAGTTGTCCAATGGAATCCAAAAATTATGGCGCGATAAACCACAAAAAGCATGGCGTCCTGGCCGAAAGATGTTGTTTGTGAGTTAATTCAAGTATATGAACTAAACCCATGGCTGTACGTCGTGGGTTTCGTGGAATATCACAATAAAATAAAGAAAAGAGAATGTGTATGAGGAAATTGCAAGGCAGATAGGCTATGTCGAACTAAGTAGGCCTACCAATAAATTACATGACTTTTTATTAAGAATATTCCAATCTGTAACCTAGGCGTATTGCCTACTAATCATGAATGTTTTGTCTTAAAACAATATGCAATCAATATGCAAATCTGGCTTTCAGGTAGAATTTACAATTCATTTTAATATTTCAATATGCCTGGTAAATTATTAATAAGTATTTAATGAATTTCAATCTTAAGGCATATAAACTTGCAAATGTTTATTTGCTATTTAATAACAATATATGAACGTTTTCGCCGTTTAGGGCATCTTCAGATATAACAAAACATGTTATCTGGACCTATAATAGTATATTATGCAAATAACAAGGAAAATAGAGAACAATATATGTGATACATGAAATTCATGAGCTTTATGTAGATATAACATGATACAGGATGAATATTGAGATAATCTTTGAATTTTAACTTAGCCTGGACGAATGTTTTATTTTATACATATAGCTCATGTTACAATTAATATACAATGATTAAAATTTGTCAATGATGTTATTTTTAAAATTTACAATGATGATAATAAAATATTTAAACTAATCATGGCTGAAAGTTGTCGTAAGTTACAAGATAGTATGCGTAGTTGATGTTCATGTGTTTTGTAATTATTTCACTTAGAGAGGCCGTTGGCATTTGAATGAATGTTGTTTGACGTTGATGACTACTTTACAATTGATATACAGTGATTAAATTAGTCAATGTTAAAATTTAAATTTTATATTGAAGATAATAAAATATTTAGAGTAATCATGGCTGAGAATTGTCGTAAGTTCAAGATAGTTTTCGTAGTTGATGTTGTGTGTTTTGTAATTGTTTCACTTAGAGGTCATTGACTTTGAAATGGCTACTCTGATGTGATGACATTCTATTACGTGTTCTCAGGTTTATTGAAGTATATAAATGAAGAAGCTCTATAAATTTGTATGTACTGGTGTTGGTGTGTTGGAGGTTTTATGTATAAAATAATATATATAATGTATAAAATAAAACATTCGTCCAGTCTAAGTTCAAATTCAAAGATTATCTCAATATTCATCCTGTTTCATGTTATATCTACATAAAGCTCATGAATTTCATGTATCACATATATTGTTCTCTATTTTCCTTGTTATTTGCATAATATACTATTATAGGTTCAGATAATATGTTTTGTTATATCTGAAGATGCCCTAAACGGCGAAAACGTTCATATATTGTTATTAAATAGCAAATAAACATTTGCAAGTTTATATGCCTTAAGATTGAAATTCATTAAATACTTATTAATAATTTCAGGTAGAAGCCTGTGAAGGAGGCTTGAATAATTTCAAGGGAAAAATTGTTCCGGGCCGGTTATGGACCCCGGGACCCTTCGCTTAGAGCACGAATGCTCTACCAACTGAGCTACCCAAGGAACTATACACGATACCGTCATAATTCCTCCCTTTATATCCATACAACTCAAATGGGCTGACAAGATGCCAGAAACCCTATATAATAATATGTTATTGGAGGTACGTTATCAGAAAGCCACAATTTAAGTCACAGAATTGTGTGCACTGAAAGTTTGGATCGATACCCAGCCCCGGAACAATTTTTCCCTTAAAATTATTCAATATACAATCATATTCTTCGTTTTAGGGTACCATACAATTAAGTATACAAATATTATTGTTTTGTATAGCCTAGTTATTCTCAAATGTACTTACATATTTATATTTTAATTTAGTAAGTAGACTATGCCTACAAACGCCTAGGTTACAATCAACTTGAAGTAACCTATAACGTTTTAAAATCTTGTCAAATCCTTAACAACTAGAAACAGTCCTTGACAAATCTTATTCAATAAGCTTATTGATCAATCCTTGACAATCCTTGATAAGTTTTCTTGTAAAGTATTGAAGTGGAAGACAATTTGAGCTTCAGAACCGTTTTATTTAAAAGTGATACAAATATGGTTCAATGAACGCCAAATTTCTCTCATCAAGGCATTCAACGTTTCAATTTTTTTTTAAATTTACATAGATAACTGGAAATGTAAATGCCATTTTGTTCAGTTCTTCTAGTAATGACACAGAGAATAATATACAGTCACGAAGCTTGAGTTGTGAGGGTGCTAGGAACAATAGTCTGTACCGGCACTATTTCGCATTGTCTGTAATGAGGCGATATTAGCGATCCTAGTGGTTAGCAACTATCTATGGATGCATATTTACTACGTATTGAGCTTCATGACTGTATATAGGCTACTAGACTTGGTTATAACACGTCCTTTATTTTTCTTAGGTCTAGGCCGATAGCTGAAAATTTGCTTCAGTTTTATTTTAACGTTATTTTTTTTGCATGTCATAACATCGCTTTCTATAGCTAATTGTGTATTATTTTGAAGTTTCCTACTGTAAAAATGATTTATTTAAAAGTGATATAAATACAGGTATGATTGAATGAACACCAACTTTCTGTCTCACATCAAGGCGTCAAACCTTTTCATTTTTTTAATGTACATAGGTAGCCAGAAATGTTAGCGACCCTTTGTCCAGTTCTTCAAGTAACGACACAGACATAGACTGGCTTGACGAGATCTTAACTGGACTGTGGTTGGCTGTACAATTTATTCCAGAAAGAAATCATTTCACCGATGTAAGATAGCTTATTATACACAATTCCATCCCGTGCAGCATGACTGTATTCACGATCTCCCCGTCCGTCCGGGCCTGCGGCGTGGTTGCTAAGAAATATAGGCACTCTTAACAGAGCATTGGAACCTGCATTAACCGTTCATTTTTCACTCTTGAGGCCAAGGCGCGCTCAACATGCGGGATCAATTTAGTCTAGCAGATAAAACCATTCTATTCAGCAGGAATATCTTTGCCGACGGGGCTCAAGTTCACTTCAACGTGTTCGAATCCATCTCGACGTTCCGCAGTACTGGTACATTAAAATCTAGTGAATGTTTTCAAAGTAGTTTGTGATTGGTACTTAGGTCTGTATTCAAGTGGACGTCCTGTGTTCGAATTGATAAAAATGTGGAGAGGAAGAAAAATTTCTCGTTCACATACAAATTTTATATTTTATTGTAGGCCTCAGCTTATTTCTTTAGTAGGTAGACCTATGTTAAGTTAAGTATCAAAAAATAGGTTGCAACTGACCATAAATACGGACAATAATATCGATTTTTTTGACATTGATCATTTATAGCCTCTCCTGTGGAATGTACTTTTCAAAAGTTGTAATTGTGACAAAGTTTTATAACAATACAAGCAAATAAAAGTATGACGCATACTGAAATATCTAATTCAGACGCACACTCATAAACAAGACAAAGTAGCACAAAGCTCATAGCATTTGCCTTCCTGCTTTATCAAACTTAAGACTGGCTCCGAAATACATCACAGGCACGGTTAAATACATAACCTCACTTTATTATTATTATTATTATTATTATTATTATTATTATTATTATTATTATTTCGTGATTGAGAAATTGCATCATGATTGCTATTTGGCTTTGTTATCTTATTGCAATGTTTAATGCATAGATTATCTATAGTATTGTCACAAACGGATCGCTCGTGGATTTCATCTGGGAAATCTCAGACCTCGAGTGACATTTATTAGGACTATTTCGTGAATAAAACAAGAATTTAAATAATATATTCCTAAAATTCGCTCACAAAAAGTTAATAATTTTATGTTTATGAACACTTGCCTATTCAGACATTGTGAAGTTGAAATAGACAAATATCGATTACTGCAATAAAGAAAATTGAACGTTATTGAGTAATGCCAACTGAGAAAAGCGAAATACAGGTTTAACAATGTTAATTACATGTACTGCACTCTTCTCTTGTTATTATTATGCAACAGAAATACATTTTCATTATCTGGCGAACTCATAATTTAATTTAAACATTTTATAATATAATTACAAATAACCTGATTAATACATTAATTAAATGAATAATATTGTCGAAAACGCAGTTATCAAATCTGAGTGAAGGAGTGTAGTTTTCTTTAGAAACAATAGACACGGAACTAGAAGATGAAGATGTAGATGTGGAAGTAGGATCTCTCATTTTATTTAGTATTTCATCGTTACATTAGCGGATTCATGCTTATCGATTTACGGCACTGACTAAACAAAAGAACGACCATACGATAAATTGACTGTGATAAATCGAGTTGCAAAAATTATCGCGATGTATGAGTGTGATTGGTGGAATTTAAAATTGCATTACGCTTCATTGGTGGAAAATGGAATGACGTCATATAAACGAAATAGTTTGTAGTAATGTCACGAGAGGTCTGAGAGTTGCCGATAAATCCACGAAGTGAGTGGATTTACCTGGGAAATCTCAGACCTCGAGTGACATTTGTTAAGACTATTTCGTGAATAAAATAAAAATGTAAATAATATATCCCTAAAATTCGATCACAAAATATTAATAATTGTATATTTACGAATACTTAACCTATTCAGATATTGTAAAGTTGAAATAGATGAATATCGATTACTGCAATAAAGAAATTCGATGTTATTATTCAATAATGCCAATTGCGAAAAGCGAAATAGGCCTACAGGTTTAAAAATGTTAATTACATGTACTGCACTTTTCTCTTATTATTATAACATAAATACATTTTCATTATCTGCTGAAATCATAGTTTAATTTACAATTTTATAATATAATTACAGTAACCTGATTAATACATAAATTAAATGAAGAATTTTTGAAAACGCAGTTATCAAATCTGAATGAAGGAATGTAATTTTTTCAGATAGCCTACAATAGACATGAAGTTAGAAGATGAAGATGTAGATGTTTGGGTTTGATATGCAATGATGTTACATAAATTTGAACACCTGACTTTCTATTAATTGTTTAATTTCATTCATAAAATACAAATTTTATAGGCTACAATTATAGGTTAAGTTACCTGTGGGAGCAGGACCAATGTCAGCTGTGCCTTATTTCGACTTACTGAATGCTACAGGAAAGCATTTTTATAGCTCGACAAACGCATTCTCGCTGTAGTGTGTAACGAACTAAAACTGCATCTACACAGTACAATAGTCTAATCGCGTATGCGTGCAATCTGGGAAGAATATTGAAAGAATCAAGTTTAAAAGGTACGTTCAGATTTTGTGTCTACATGATGCGCCGTTTTGAACGTCGTCTTCACTGCGTAAATATATTAATTAATATTAAATATCAATCTTGCAATCATTGCTTTAAAGTTGAAAGAAAAGTTTAACCGTGTAGTTGCATCTTAATGTATTAATGATCATCAATTTACGGGGAAACAGTTGACGACAACGACTAAACAAAAGAACGACCATGCGATAAATTGATAGCGATAAATCTAGCTGCAAAAATTATCGCAAAGTGTGACTGTGATTGGTTGGAATTCAAAATTGCATTACGCTTCATTGGTGGAAAATGGAATGACGTCATATAAACGAAATAGTCTTCATAAATTGACTGTTGCCTGATTATAGATGGTAAATCCACCCAAGGGCGGACGCAGGATTTTTTTTTCGGGGAGGGATTTGAGGAGATAGTAAAAATGGAGTAATGAGAAATAAGTTTATATACTCACAATTTGTTTCCGAGTCACAAACATTTACAAGTTGGCCTGAGTAGCGTAGTCGGTACAGCCTTCTGTGCTCGAAGTTGCGGGTTCTACCCCAACCCAGCTCGATGGCATTTAAGTGTGTTTAAATGCGACAGGCCTCATATCAGTCGATTTACTGGCATGTAAAAGAAGTCCTGAGGGAAAAAATTCCGGCACACCGGCAATGCTGATATAACCTCGGCAATTGCCAGCGTTGTTAAATAAACCATATTTTAACATTTACAATGACTGCAATACAAAAACAATGACAGAATGACATTTACAGAAGAAGGAGACGAGGCTTCTTAGACATTTCATCCAGCACTTCATGAGCTTTTACTTCTACATTTTTATGTATATACATCAAGGCCAGTCCATTTAATCTGTCTGCTCCCATCGTGCTCCTCAAGTAAGTCTTCAAATACCGCAATGTTGAGAACGACCGTTCTGGTGTTGCTGTAGTTACAGGCAACGTATAGAAAAGTTTCAGCGCCTTGCGAGTGCAGGGAAAAATAATTTCATTGCACCTGTTCAAAGATGATATAAAATCAGTAGGAAATTTCTTCTCTACATCTTCAATTCATTAAAGAAAGACTCTGGTGATGCATCAACATCATTGGGCCACTGATTTACTACAGCCTCAACAGCAGTTTCCAAATCTTCATCTGATGCTCGCACTATGTTTTCAGGCGGCAAAGTTTGTATGGACTTCAGGATTCTCTTATGATTTAAAAACCTGTCCTTGAGCTGACTAATGAAATAATCTAAGAAGAGAAGGAAAATTAAAAGCATAAAAAACTCTTCATGACTCTCTGTCTTGAAGTAAGAACGCTGTGTTTGTCTTCCTGCAGTTCTTGGAATTTAACATTTTAGCAAAGAGAATTTACGTGGAAAACTCTCTAATTCCTATGTACATTCACGAATTAAAATTAATGTTATTTTTGTTTCTTGTTTCGTATTTTTCTCAAAATTTCGGGAGGGGATATATCCCCTTAATCCCCCCCTTGCATCCGCCCCTGAATGCACCAGTCTTAAAAATACAATTTTATAGATATTATTGTGCAATTTATAGTTTTAAGTAGCGAATGTAGCGTGGCCATGTCACTTGAATCAAGTTAAATATACCTACATAAGATACAACGTGTTTTGCTGTATTGTACCGGAAATTTCTCGCTGTGCAGTCACTTAGCATGATGCCCAACTACAGAATAAGCTAAAACGTGGGCTATTATTCTCCAGTGTTTTGTATCACGCTGCAGTTAATTTCCATGAGGGCCAAAGTGTGCTGCTATCCCTCCCTAAATGTAGGCCTACACTTCCTTCTTCCGACGTTCAAACTGAAACCGTTTCTTCAAGCTGCTACACCTTATACTAGGCAAGCGTCATACGGGTGCCCATTCCAATGGGTCATCATGACGCAAGAGTCTGAGCTCCAGGGTTCGCATCCAGTAAAAATTATTTAATTTGGAGGAAAATATATTAATACAAGGAAATCAGTAATTCTTCCCACCAGCTCAACACATACGAGACCGTGTAACGTTTTATTGTGCTAGAAAGTAGTTATTTATGATGCAAGTGTTAAATTTTTAAACTGGTTATTTAACGATACTGTATCAACTACTAGGTTATTTAGCGGCGATGGGGTTGGTGAAAGCGAGATGAGAACGAGGAATCGCTATAATTTACCTGAAATTTGCCTTACGGCTGGGGAAAAGCTCAGGAAAAATCCAAACCAGGTAATCAGGTCAATCGGGGATCGACCCCGCGCCCTAACTCAACCCCGGATCGGCAGGAAAGTGCCCCAGTCGACTGAGCTACCAGTATGTATCCCACTGTGTTGTTTTTTTTTGTTATCAACCTATTTTTTTATTGTGTACATTTTATTCAATTGTCGGTTTCTGGTTTAATTATGTGAATCCTACTTACTTACTTGTAATCTAATACTAATATGTATACTAATGTGTTTATTTTTATTTTTACTGTGTACATTTTTTTATTGATTTATCGGCTTCTGTTTTTATGTGATTCGTATTTGATTCTAACAACATTAATATGTATTCCACTATGTTTATTTTTATTTTATGAGGTAAATTTTTATGTAACTACCTCTTTTGATCTCATTATGTACCTAAATCGTATCAGTATGTAGTTACTTAATTCCGATCCAGTTGTATGCTCAACTATGTAAGAAAGTTTTAATCCTGGTTGAGTGTAAGAGAAGGCCTTACGGCCTTAACTCTGCCAGGTTAAATAAAGCCATTATTATTATTATTATTATTATTATTATTATTATTATTATTATTATTATTATTATTATTATTATTTTTTTTTTTTACTTGAAGCAAGTAAAGCGATAAGTTTGGAAGTAAATCCCGAAAAGACAAAGTATATGATTATGTCTCGTGACCAGAATATTGTACGAAATGGAAATATAAAAATTGGAGATTTATCCTTCGAAGTGGTGGAAAAATTCAAATATCTTGGAGCAACAGTAACAAATATAAATGACACTCGGGAGGAAATTAAACGCAGAATAAATATGGGAAATGCGTGTTATTATTCTGTTGAGAAGCTTTTATCATCTAGTCTGCTGTCAAAAAATCTGAAAGTTAGAATTTATAAAACAGTTATATCACCTATTGTTCTGTATGGTTGTGAAACTTGGACTCTCACTCTGAGAGAGGAACATAGGTTAAGGGTGTTTGAGAATAAGGTGCTTAGGAAAATATTTGGGGCTAAGCGGGATGAAGTTACAGGAGAATGGAGAAAGTTACACAACGCAGAACTGCACGCATTGTATTCTTCACTTGACATAATTAGGAACATTAAATCCAGACGTTTGAGATGGGCAGGGCATGTAGCACGTATGGGCGAATCCAGAAATGCATATAGAGTGTTAGTTGGGAGACCGGAGGGAAAAAGACCTTTGGGAGGCCGAGACGTAGATGGGAGGATAATATTAAAATGGATTTGAGGGAGGTGGGATATGATGATAGAGACTGGATTAATCTTGCACAGGATAGGGACCGATGGCGGGCTTATGTGAGGGCGGCAATGAACCTTCGGGTTCCTTAAAAGCCATTTGTAAGTAAGTTATGTTTTATTTAACGACGCTCACAACTGCAGAGGTTATATCAGCGTCGCCGGATGTGCCGGAATTTTGTCCCGCAGGAGTTCTTTTACATGCCAGTAAATCTACTGACATGAGCCTGTCGCATTTAAGCACACTTAAATGCCATCGACCTGGCCCGGGATCGAACCCGCAGCCTTGGGCATAGAAGGCCAGCGCTATACCAACGTGCCAACCAGGTCGACTGTAAGTAAGTAAGTGTTATTATTATTATTATTATTATTATTATTATTATTATTATTATTATTATTATTATTAGATATAATTTCACTGAAATCTAACGACGCAAGAAAATTGTGTAGTTGATACAACATCGTTAAATAACCTTAGAAAATAAAATAAACAGTTCTTTAATTCTCAGATCCGAAACTTTGGAGCGTTGGTAATCGATTCGGCACAGAATTATAGCAGTGCCTTGAAAACGTAACGGAAAAACAGATTATTGTTCTCGCCAATTTCGCAATGCGTTGTCTTGACGTCGAAGAATTCTACACTGGGATATTAGTAAGAGACAATTTTTAACACGGTGAAGTGTGGCTATCGTGTGCTCGTACACACAGATCCTTTTCTGGTATTGAGTTATTTGTCCCCCTCGAATCTCCATTCATCTCTCCTACCCCCACATTCCATTCCGAATTACATTTGCAAGTCGATGATTCCGGATCGAACAATAGGCCTGCAGGAGACACGGTCTCAGGCTGCAGTTCAACTTCAGGAGGGAGAAACAGGCCATCAGAGAAAAACAGCCTATTAATGACGAGAGTACAAAGTACCCTACGCAGTTAAGATTGGTAGCCATGAGCTTGACACATACTTTCTCATGATAGTAGGCCTACTTTTTACGTGTTATTCAGTTACTTTTTCATGTTGCAAATGATATCACTGTTTATAGTTCATTTTCTTAACTGTTATTCAAGACATAAATGGTATCTCTTAATATGCATTCGAATTAAAGAACGGAATAGTTTTATAAATTCTCTATAATACCACAATTAAAACTATGTAGCGTAATGGAGATTTATCCTTCGAAAAGGTGGAGAAATTCATATATCTTGGAGCAACAGTAACAAATGAAGAATCCACTGCAAGAATGATGTAACTTTCTTGTCGAAAATGAACCAAGACTGTCAATGCATAGCTTAAGACATATAGAATGTACATACAGAGTTATATGGCATTAACACTGATAGTCATTGTGCAGTAATGATCGGAAAATCACAGTTAAGCTTTGAGCGCTAAGCATTTCAATCTTCCAATTGCTTCTCCTGCAAAATGTATTCCAAATAACATCCATCATTCTTGCAGTGGAGTCTTCAAATATAAATGACACTCGGAAGGAAATTAAACGCAGAATAAATATGGGAAAAACCTGTTATTCGGTTGAGAAGCTTTTGTCATCTAGCCTGCTGTCCTAGATCATATATACCCAGATACCTCGACCTTATAGGCTTTGACGGTAACAACTTTTACCATCTAGTTGTTACATAAGGAATCACGTCATAATTCCCATTTGAATTTCATTAGCGACTGTACTGCCATCTCGTGTTCGTTTACGGCTGACGGGTAGCGATCCTGGCGGCTGTTCTGTTCAAAGTGCTGCCGGTCTCAACATAGGGATGAGCTATCTGTTACATAAATGATCTAGGCTGCTGTCAAAAAATCTGAAAGTTAGAATTTATAAAACAGTTGTCCTTTATGGTTGTGAAACTTAGACTCTTACTTTGAGAGAGGAACAGAGATTAAGGGTGTTTGAGAATAAGGTTCTTAGGAAACTATTTGGAGCTAAGAGGGATGAAGTTACAGGAGAATGGAGAAAGTTACACAACGCAGAACTGCACGCATTGTTTTCTTCACCTGGCATAATTAGGAACATTAAATCCAGACGTTTGAGATGGGCAGGGCATGTAGCACGTATGGACTAATCCAGAAATGCACATAGAGTGTTAGCTGGGAGACCGGAGGGAAAGAGACCTTTGGGGAGGCCGAGACGTAGAAGGGAGAATAATATTAAAATGTATTAGAGCGAGGTGGGATATAATGGTAGGGAATGGATTAATCTTTCTCAGGATAGGAACCGATGGCGAGCTTATGTGAATCTCCGGGTTCTCTAAAAGCCATTTGTAAGAAAATAAGTAGGCCTATTACGTCAAAGGAAAACCCTCTGAAATTAATGACATTACTTCCAGTTTGCTCTGTATACAGCAATTTCTTCAACCTGTAGCATTACCTTCAAGGAAGGTCGTTGAAAACAGATGTATTTTGAAAGCAGTCATAAAATATAGACTGATATTTTTATAGAATAACTACACTCGATATAATGTAGGGACGACATTCTGTTTGTTTTAATCAAGTCCAACAGAACGCAGTACGTTGTACCATAATATTTTTTATGCTCGACCATGCCGAAATGTAGTAATTATACACCTGGTAGCAGCCCTTTAATGGACCTCATTAAAGTACACCTATTCATTAAAGTTCAGGTGTTCCACCAATCAGAAAATACCATTGTAGCAATATGAAAGCGCAAGTATCGATTATTCTCGGATATGCAATCGAAAGACAACTAACGCGAGATTAGATAATATTAAACTCAGTCGAAAAAAACAACACACAAATTAACATCAATTCACCGTCATCTTCCAGCCTTTCACAAAGCACATTCCCGCAAATTCACTTCACCAATTGCCGGAAAAAATCAATATGGTCGAGCATAAAAAGTCGTATAAAACTTGACTATATAATGGTAATTAAGACGCTCGTATGAAAGTTATGAAACTCGCTTGCGCTCGTTTCATAAACATACTCGCGTCTTAATTACTACCATTATAGGCTCGTTGCATAATGTACTATTATATAACATCTCTTTTCAACCCTTTAGAGGGTTAATATAGCAGTAAATTAACGAAGATTGCAAAGACAGCGAAATATTGGACAAAAATGGCTGTACAGACGCTTGCATATCTCACAGGTCATGTCAGATATTCAACCGAAATCGACATCTGACAGTCAAGGATGAGTAATAAATTCTTATGTACGGTATCCTATAGAAACTTTAGTTAATTTTAAGGACGAGTCCAACCACATGAGTATAGGATCCTGTGCTGGTTTGGACATGTGAAATGAAGGTTATGGCAAGGGCAGTTGAAGGCAGGGATTAGGACCTAAGGGCAAATAGGTGAGTGGTGCCCAACAAATTATATATACTGGGACCTGACAGTGAAAGACGTTCGAGTAGAGAGAATGGAAACGGTGCAACGCCCATGAGATTATTATGATTGTCTCTATATCTTTAGGAATGTTACTTTATATTTTATATTAATTCATATTTATTTTCTTCTCGTCAACCTAGTCTGGACATGACTGATTTGATGCATTCCAGTTCAAATCCGTCATTCCCATATCAAATACAAAATAAATATAACATAATAGTTTCGCTAGTTCTAACCTATGAACTACTTTTTAATTTTCCAGCTCTGCTGATAACAGTATAGTACTATTTTATATTGTATTCTACCATACTATTATATAGGGGAGAGTCGGGTAGTATCGGACATCGGGTAATATCGGACAGTGAGTTTCTTTCATCTACCACACAATAACAGTACCTGATTGACATTGTTACGTTTCTGTGATGTCGCATAGAGAAACGTAACCATGTCATTCAGGTACTACCATATGGTGGTAGATGAAAGAAACGCACTGTCCGATACTACCCGATGTCTGTTACTACCCGACTCTCCCCTACAACACAACACGAATGCAGTAATATTCATCATTAGACATCGGAAGTTAAGGCACTAAAAATAATATCTTAGGCGCCTAAAAAGAGTCTAAAACAACAAAAATAGGGCTATAAAAGGTATTGTTCCTCTTCAAATTGAGAGTCCAAGTTTCACAACCATACAGAACAACCGGTAATATAACTGTTTTATAAATTCTAACTTTCAGATTTTTTGACAGCAGAATGAATGACAAAGCTTCTCAACCCAATAATAACAGGCATTTCTCATATTTATTCTGCGTTTAATTTCCTCTCGAATGTCATTTATATTGCTCCAAGATATTTGAATTTTTCCACCTTTTCAAAGGATAAATTTCCAATTTTTATATTTCCATTTCGTACAATGTCCTAGTCACGAAACATAGGCCTAATCATATAATTTGTCTTTTCGGGGTTCCTTTCCAAACGCATATCTTTACTTGTTTTAAGTAGAAATACCATGTTTTCCCTAATAGTTTATGGATTTTCTCCTAACATATTCACGTCATCCGCATAAGCAAGCAGTTTGAAAATTCAATATAGCCTAGGTACTTACGCAATCTTATCATCGGAATATAAGGTGTAATTTTTAAGAGTTACATTTGAAATAACCTTACTACATATAAGACTAATTTTAAAATGTAGGCCTATTGCTTTATGGGAAATGCCTGTTATTATTCAGTTGAGAAACTTTTATCATCCAGTCTGCTGTCGAAAAATCTGAAAGTCACAATTTATAAAACAGTTATATTACCGGTTGTTCTGTATGGTTGTGAAACTTGGACTCTCACTTTGAGAGAGGAATATAGGTTAAGGGTGTTTGAGAATAAGGTGCTTAGGAAAATATTTGGGGCTAAGAGGGATGAAGTTACAGGAGAATGGAAAAAGTTACACAACACAGAACTGCACGCATTGTATTCTTCACCTGACATAATTAGGAACATTAAATCCAGACGTTTGAGATGGGCAGGGCATGTAGCACGCATGGGCGAATCCAGAAATGCATATAGAGTGTTAGTTGAGAGGCTGGAGGGAAAAAGACCTTTGGGGAGGCCGAGACGTAAATGGGAAGATAATATTAAAATGGATTTGAGGGATGTGGGATATTATGTTAGAGAATGGATTAATCTTGCTCAGGATAGGGACCAATGGCGGGCTTATGTGAGGGCGGCAATGAACCTGCGGGTTCTTTACATGCCATATGTAAGTAAGTAATGCTACAGGTTGAAGAAATTGCTGTATACAGAGGGAACCGGGTAATGTCATTAATTTCAGAGGGTTATTGTTTGACGTATAGGTCTACTTACTATCTTACTTATGGCATTTAGAGAATCCGGAGGTTCATTGCCGCCCTCACATAAGCCCGCCATCGGTCCCTATCCTAAGCAAGATTAATCCAGTCTCTACAACTATATCCCACCTCCCCCAAAACCACTTTAATATTATCCTCCCATCTACGTCTCGGCCTGTCCAAAGATCTTATTCCCGCCGGTCTCCCAACTAACACACTATATGCATTTCTGTATTCGCCCATACGTGCTACATGGCCTGGCCATCTCCTTATTTTGAGGTTTCGTAACAAGTTGTTTTTTTACGGTGATGGGTTGTTAGCCCTTTCACCCAACCCGCAAGCTGGAGGACCACCTCTCATCGGCTGTCCACGACTGCTTATTCAATATATTCGCAGCTACCCTCATAGCTGGAGGCCGTTTCCTCTATCCGCAACCTGAGGACGCGCCATGCCGTTGTGATAGGGACTCTCAATGATAATGATAACATTAAAAAAAAATAAAGTGTTCAACTCTAGACTATACGAAAACAACGTAGAAGTATAACCTTCATATGTCTAGTTATATATCACAGCAAGGAAAGATATTGGTGTCTCAAGTGAAATTAAGAAATAATGATATTGTTTATGCTGTAAATTTTATATAATGTTGACAGTTGGCTATACATCATACCTGTAGGTGGAAAGTTTTAAAATAAATTATATTATAAGTGGAACGTTAAAAAAACAATACGATAAAAGAAGAATGAACCCATAACTAGCCAGTTCATCACAGATATTATGATAGATCACTAGTTAATAATAACAATAACTTGACGATGTGTCAGAGGAAGAACAATCGATTGTGTAATCATTAGTAGGGCTAGGATTTTGATGACCTATAAATCATGAAAAAATGTCCTAAAAACAATGCATTTATGACCTAAAAATCTTTCAAAAATGCCCTTAAAAATGCCCTAAAAATTGATCTTACATAATTGGCTTAGTAGGAAAAGAGGTTTTGTACTACATAATATATAGACTAGTAATTAAATTAAATTTTACATTTTTTTTTCTAAGTAGTACACTTTAATTAATTTTTTACCTGATGTAGTTTCCATGTATGATCGTTCATCTCTGGGTCGGCATGTGGACGTGAGGTCAGCAGTCAGCTGGTCGATCTTGGCCCTTCATGGGCTGTAGCGCGATGGATTTACTTTATGTTTAGTTTCCATGTAGTCCACCACAAGGCCACTCTTATCCGGAACTATAATAGCAAGTATAGAGGAGTCTATATTGAAGGGGTGGTTGGACTGATCCATTACATGGGGTGTACTACGTTAAAATGACAATATGTGTGTAGAAAAAACGATTAAAATATTATAGGTACAAAATAATGGGTACTAATAAACAAAATATTTAAAGAAAATATCAAAGAAAATAAACATTATTTTACAATTAATAATGGGGATTTAACACAACACAGAACTGCACGCATTTTATTTTTCACCTGACATAATTAGGAACATTAAATCCAGACCTTTGAGATGGGCAGGGCATGTAGCACGTATGGGCGAATCCAGAAATGCATATAGAGTGTTAGTTGGGAGACCGGAGGGAAAAAGACCTTTAGGGAGGCCGAGACGTAGATGGGAGGATAATATTAAAATGGATTTGAGGGAGGTGGGGTATGATGATAGAGACTGGATTAATCTTGCACAGGATAGGGACCGCTGGCGGGCTTATGTGAGGGCGGCAATGAACCTTCGGGTTCCTTAAAAGCCATTTGTAAGTAAGTAAGTAAGTAATGGGGATTTATGGCCACAATTAAATGAAAATGCCTAAAAAGTGACCGAATAAAACAAAGAATGCTCTTATGAGTTGAAACAGGCAAAAAATGCAGAAAAATGCCCTAACAAATATGTGTTAAAAACATTCAGTTTATCACATAACGTCATAACATATAAGTACTATAGCAGCTATGTTTCTGGCTTACTAGAAAAAAGATGCAATTTCATCAAAATCCTAGCCCTAATTTTTATTTTTATTTTAGTAGGTTATTTTACGACGCTTTATCAACATCTTAGGTTATTTAGCGTCTGAATGAGATGAAGGTGATAATGCCGGTGAAATGAGTCCGGGGTCCAGCACCGAAAGTTACCCAGCATTTGCTCATATTGGGTTGAGGAAAAACCCCGGAAAAAACCTCAACCAGGTAACTTGCCCCGACCGGGAATCGAACCCGGGCCAATCCTAGCCCTAATCATAAGTCTGATTAGTGTAATATGTTACTTGTCAGCGATGTTTGTAATGGATGGGGTAAGGAACTGGCCACCCTACTATATGATCTCGTGACTTAGTTGCCTCATAAGTGGTGCCTCGTTGGTATCACTTGTGAGAGTCCACACCTGTGGGGTAACGGTTAGCGCGTCTGGCCGCGAAACCAGGTGGCCGGGTTCGATTCCCGGTCGGGACAAGTCACCTGGTTGAGGTTTTTTCCGGGGTTTTTCCTCAACCCAATATGAGCAAATCCTGGGTAACATTCGGTGCTGGACCCCGGACTCATTTCACCGGCATTATCACGTTCATCTCATTCTGACGCTAAATAACTAAGATGTTGATAAGGCGTCGTAAAATAACCTAGCGAAATAAAAAAATAAAAAATCACTTGTGAGGTTGTTCCAGAAAGGAGGCAGTGCGCATGATCAGAGAACGAGCGACCTGGTTCACAAGAAAACGACTAGTTGAGGTAGTAAAATTAGTTTTGTTTCGTTGTATGTCTGATCATGCGCACTGCCTCCTTTCTGGGACGTGTAAAGTATCTGTACGACAAAACTTTTTTTTTACTGTACGTACTCGTGCTTTGGGAGCATTCCACAAAATTTTAAAGTAAATGTTTTAATAATTAACACAATAAAATGTACTTACTTACTTACTTACTTACTGGCTTTTAAGGAACCCGGAGGTTCATTGCCGCCCTCACATAAGCCCGCCATTGGTCCCTATCCTGAGCAAGATTAATCCAGTCTCTATCATCATATCCCACCTCCCTCAAATCCATTTTAATATTATCTTCCCATCTACGTCTCGGCCTCCCTAAAGGTCTTTTTCCCTCCGGCCTCTCAACTAACATTCTATATGCATTTCTGGATTCCCCCATACGTGCTACATGCCCTGCCCATCTCAAATGTCTGGATTTAATGTTCCTAATTATGTCAGGTGAAGAATACAATGCGTGCACTTCTGTGTTGTGTAAATTTCTCCATTCTCCTGTAACTTCATCCCTCTTAGCCCCAAATGTTTTCCTAAGCACCTTATTCTCAAACACTCTTAATCTCTGTTCCTCTCTCAAAGTGAGAGTCCAAGTTTCACAACAATACAGAACAACCGGTAATATAACTGTTTTATAAATTCTAACTTTCAGATTTTTTGACAGCAGACTAAATGACAAAAGCTCCTCAACCGAATAATAACAGGCATTTCCCATATTTATTCTGTGTTTAATTTCCTCCCGAGTATCATTTATATTTGTTACTGTTGCTCCAAGATATTTGAACTTCTCCACCTCTTCAAAAGATAAATTTCCAATTTTTATATTTTCATTTCGTACAATATTCCCGTCACGAGTAATAATCATATACTTTGTCTTTTCGGAATTTACTTCCAAATCTATCTCTTTAATTGCTTCCAGTAAAATTCCCGTGTTTTCCGCAATAAAAAGTAAAATTAGAAAAAGAAAAACAGAGATATTACAATAATTGAAACTTTATATTTTCTCTCTAAACGACAAATTTTCAATTGATCTCTTAAAATAAGGAGCATTAGCAAATTTAAATTTTGGGAATTTAGCTGTTATCTTATTATAGAGCCTTGGACCGAAGTTGCTACTGTAGGCCTAAAAGATTTTTAGGCCACAGGCACAGCTCAGCCGACTGAGGCGCTTGCATGCAGCTCGGGAGTGGGTTCTATTCCCACTTGGGCTTATTGCATTGTTGGGTTTCTCCAAGGTTTTCCCCAACCGTAAGACAAATATCAGGTAATCTATGGCGAATCCTCGGCCTCATCTCGCCAAATACCATCTCTCTATTAGCGCTGGCCTTCTATGCCCAACGTTGCGGGTTCGATCCCGGGCCAGTTCGATGGCATTTAAGTGCGTTTAAATGCGACAGGCTCATGTCAGTAGATTTACTGGCATGTAAAAGAACTCCTGCGGGACAAAATTCCGGCACATCCGGCGACGCTGTCTATGGCGAATCCTCGGCATCTTCTTATTTTGAAATAGCTGTAAGAGGGTCTTAGATTACAAATGTTCAGTTTAATGTAGTTCTGTTTATAAGTATGAATAAGGATGTAAATATTTGTCTTATTTGATCTGTTGTATCAGTGAAGCGTGGTGAGTCAGTGAAGTTATGGTTTACAATGGACAGTGAATAGTTTGGATCAGTGATAAGTTATAGTGTATTCTATAGTGTCAGTGAAATGTGTCATAGTGCCAGTGAGATGAGAGTGAAGTGAATATTATCAGTAGACAGCAGAAAAAAGTCAAATGAAAGTCATGTTTACGGTTTACAAGTATTGTACGCATAGATTATGGCATGCATCCCAAATAGGGGAAACTCGGCTAATTCCGCAGTACGGGTAATTCCGCAGTAGTGCAAGCTTGAACGTGAGTTTTGAGAGGCTGTCAACAGGAGGCATGTCCTCTGCAGTGCTATAGAAAAAAATCAAGGATATTGGTCGACACCTCTGTCGGCAATACAGTGAAACATCGAAAGTTGGCTGTTTTTCGTGTTTTGCTACACAGCTGTGGAGAAAGTGAGCATTGTTACATATAAATTGTTCCTTTTATGTTACTTTCATAATGTATTTCATAATTATTTACGACGGCGGAATTAGCCAAGTCCTATTGCGGATTTATCCGCACTGTTGCGGAATTACCCGAGTTGTTCTTTTTCAACTGTAATATATGTACAACTAAATATATTCGCATTTTAATAGATCTCTTTATCTCATTTGGTAATGAAAGGTTTCGTCCATGTCTACATACGTTGATAAGATTTTTCAATAAATATTTTGATAAAAATATGATGGATTTACTTCTTAATATTGCGGAATTAGCCGAGTCTCCCCTAGGTACTGTAGCTACAACACGGTACCGTCCGCAGAGAGCACCGCGCGAACACGGAAAACAACTGCCACTCTGCGTTCTCAGTCAGTCCTCATCCGTACGTGCACAGAGAATATTGAGATGCGTAAACATATTCTTCATTTGTGTTCGGTGAAGTGATCATAATGCCGAAGATAGATGTTAAAAACATAGGGTGTATTCTTTAATACAATAATATGGTGTTCACATTTTAGTAGTGATACTGGTGAAACAATTAAATGTCGGTTATGTATGTGTGCATTAAAAATATAACAAAACAATCGATAGAACATCAATGTAATACACAGAAACACATGAAAAATGTTGCTCTATGTTAGAAGAAAATAAGAGTTCAAGTTCCAATTCCGCCTCAAATATGAGATATGACTTTTGTCTGGATTTGTGTCGAATGATGATACGTTGCAATATTCCATTCAAAACGTTGGACAATCCTCATTTTAAAGGGTTTATAGTAAAGTACATAAAATATCAGGCACCTTCTAAGTAATCGATTCGAAAACAGTTCTTACATGCACACGCCTTTAGTGTACCTACTGTGCTTATGTAAACAACCACCCTCTGACGAGACAAACTACTCTCGTTGTAATTACCTTCACATCCGAATGACTTTTTTCCGCTGTCTAATTATCAGTACCAATGTGAAACTTATGTAGGGCCTATACATTATGTGGGTTGTAATAGAAAATTAAGTTCACTTATTAATTATTTTATTTTACGTATTATTAATGTAATTATTGTGGATTATTTGTATTCTGTATTATTTTTATTATGTGTGATTAAGTTACCACTGCCACCGGGTGTTTGCCCACTTGCAGTGTAAATAAATACATACATCTCGCCAAATACTATCTCGCTATCACCAATATCATCGAAGCTAAATAACCGAATAGTTAAATCATCAAATAAAACAATAGGGCCTAAGGTTTTTATTTTGTTTTCTCATCTTATTTGATTCTCTAAAGGATCCAGTTGAGGAGAAGAGAGATAATTATTTCAATGAAAGACGGGAAGCAAGTCGTACACTTAGGAATAAAAAGAGAGGTTACTTGAAGGAAAAACTGAATGAGGTAGAAACAAATAGTAAGAATAAAAACATTCGAGACTTATATAAGGGTATACAGGAATTTAAGAACGGATATCAGCCAAGGGTAAACGTGATCAAGGATGAGAATAGTGACTTGCTTGCTGACTCTCCATCAATCCTAAACAGATGGAAAAACTATTTTGCGCAACTACTAAATGTACATAGGCCAAATAGAAATGATCGGGAAGAAATTGAAATACAAACTGCTGAGCCATTTATACCCGAACCCACGCTTTCAGAAGTCGAAATTGCGATAGAAAATCTGAAAAAGTACAAGTCTCCAGGCATCGATCAAATTCCAGCAGAATTAATACAAGAGGGTGGGAGTGCATTATATAGCGAAATTTATAAACTTGTACTTGCTATTTGGGAAAAGGAAATTGTACCAGAACAATGGAAGGAGTCCATAATTGTACTTATTTTTAAAAAGGGGGACAAAACCAACTGTGGTAACTTGCGAGGAATATCACTTTTGTTGACGTCGTACAAAATTTTGTCCAATATTCTTTTGAGAAGATTAACTCCGTACGTAGATGAAATTATTGGGGATCATCAGTGCGGTTTTCGGCGTAATAGATCGACTATTGATAAGATTTTTTGTATTCGACAGATAATGGAGAAAAAATGGGAGTATAAGGGTACAGTACATCAGTTATTCATAGATTTCAAAAAGGCTTATGACTCGGTTAAGAGGGAAGTATTATGTGATATTCTTATTGAATTTGGTATTCCCAAGAAACTAGTTCGATTAATTAAAATGTGTCTCAGTGAAACATACAGCAGAGTCCGTACAGGCCAGTTTCTATCTGATGCTTTTCCAATTCACTGCGGGCAAAAGCAGGGAGATGCACTATCACCTTTACTTTTTAACTTCGCTCTAGAATATGCCATTAGGAAAGTTCAGGATAACAGGCAGGGTTTGGAATTGAACGGGTTACACCAGCTGCTTGTCTATGCGGATGACGTGAATATGTTAGGAGAAAATACACAAACGATTAGGGAAAACACGGAAATTTTACTTGAAGCAAGTAGAGCGATCGGTTTGGAAGTAAATGCCGAAAAGACAAAGTATATGATTATGTCTCGTGACCAGAATATTGTACGAAATGGAAATATAAAAATTGGAGATTCATCCTTCGAAGAGGTGGAAAAATTCAAATATCTTGGAGCAACAGTAACAAATAAAAATGACACTCGGGAGGAAATTAAACGCAGAATAAATATGGGAAATGCGTGTTATTATTCGGTTGAGAAGCTCTTATCATCCAGTCTGCTGTCGAAAAATCTGAAAGTTAGAATTTATAAAACAGTTATATTACCGGTTCTTCTGTATGGTTGTGAAACTTGGACTCTCACTCTGAGAGAGGAACATAGGTTCAGGGTGTTTGAGAATAAGGTGGTTAGGAAAATATTTGGGGCTAAGCAGGATGAAGTTACAGGAGAATGGACAAAGTTACACAACACAGAACTGCACGCATTGTATTCTTCACCTGACATAATTAGGAACATTAAATCCAGACGTTTTAGATGGGCAGGGCATGTAGCACGTATGGGCGAATCCAGAAATGCATATAGAGTGTTAGTTGGGAGACCGGAGGGAAAAAGACCTTTAGGGAGGCCGAGACGTAGATGGGAGGATAATATTAAAATGGATTTGAGGGAGGTGGGGTATGATGATAGAGACTGGATTAATCTTGCACAGGATAGGGACCGCTGGCGGGCTTATGTGAGGGCGGCAATGAACCTTCGGGTTCCTTAAAAGCCATTTGTAAGTAAGTAAGTTGATTCTCTAAAGCAGCGTTTCTCAAACTATGGTCCGCGGACCACCTGTGGTCCTCGAGTTCTGCGCTTGTGGTCCTTCAAAAAAGACAGAAGAAAAAATAAAATTCAAAAGAATTGCGTATTACACTATAGCTGAAAATAGCAGAGTTTGGAAATAACACATGGCAATCGTCTTTCACTTTTTCTCCCAATACTAATATTTTAAGAAATTTCTTACCCTACCCGTCTACACACTTCCCACTCTACTTTCAGCAACAAAAGTGGGATTTAAAGCACAATGAAGGTGGCGTTTTTCGCCACCTTTTCCCTGCACATCTGGCGCCGAGCATGTAACCCAGCCAGGGACCACCTGAATTCATAACAGAGGATCAAAGTACCGAACCTTTTCATGTATTGGTGACTTTCTTAATAGTTTTGCTGACACCCAGTCTGCACATTGAAATGGGCTCGTATTGTACGTCGTACACCAATAACAGAACGTTCCAAATTGCATCTTTACTTGTTGAAAATCGAGTATGTTTCTGTATTAATTTTTTTATTTGTTTTTCCAGATGACTACATAAGAAATTTTAGACTCTGCCTATTTTAAAATCCGACAGGTTTATTTTTACACTTGCGTGTTTCGTCTCTAAGTGCCGTTTCAATTTCGCGGGTTTCATACACTCATTCAAAGCACTTCGTAACAAACAACGCATTGAGGTTTTGGTTCACTCTCTTTGCCACACCAAGTAAATCCAAGTTCCAAATAACTCTTGTCGTATTTATGAAAGTATGTTTTTAATAGCTACCACTAGAACTAGATATTCCTTTAATGACACTATAATTAATATATTTCTTTACACACAGCTTCTATTAGCACTGCCTAAATAAAGCATATCATCATGTTTCTTTCTTTTCAAAGATCCGGATCGAAGCCAGTTCTCTATTATTTATAATGGGCACTATTTAACAGAGACATGGACAACTACTAGCGTGTACCACATAAGAAGGGTTTCAAACAACTAACTGCTAACAGGCAAGCGATGAATCAAGAATGCACAGAATTTGTTATAAGTTACTTGTGATTGGCTACAAAAACTATAATTAGAAAGGTATTTTTAATTAATTAATTCTATTTTAAAATATAAGTATACTGGTATTAAAATATGCTACAAAAATGATGAATTCGCTTTCGAAGGGAACAAGAGTAAGGTGGTCCGCGGAACTGTTCTGACTTAAAAAAGTGGTCCCCACTTCAAAAAAATTTGAGAAACGCTGCTCTAAAGGCTGCCATACAGTTGACCTATTTCTCAGTCTTCAAAAACTTCAAAACTCTGCGATCTTATTTACACGTGTTAGACTAAATTTTTAATACAGCCAGAGCACGATTGTGGTTTAGACATTTTTTAATGGTAGCAAGCTTATTCAGGTCTTTATATAGAGCTAAGTCTTCTCAATTCCTCGCGATAACCATCCATCACTCAGACGGTATTTCCTTGGCCAAGGTTTTCTTCCTATGATTCTGTCCTCTTTAAATCTCTCCCTTCAACGTTTCTTGGAGAAGTAATAGTAAGTTTAAGACGATGACAAGTTGTCACTCGCAATCAATATCACACCCTATAGCCTTGTTTGATGGATGGGAATATGCCCATGCGGAGCCGCCAAAAAGAAGTAGGAGGCAATTTTTAAAGCGGAAGATGAAACGGAGAGAAAATACCAGGAGAAGGCAGAAGGCCGTCCTTTAACTCTGTTATAGCTTGTAGTTTATTACGCACGGCTGTGTGGATGTCTTATAAAGCAGCTACTTCGAGGTAGGTTAGTAGGTATATTTGTAGAAATCCGAGTTCCTTTGTTTACGTCCTAGAGACGCAAACACAGATGAAGAAATCAATTCTTTGGGCGACTATGCTTTAGTATTCGTCAAGGTCAGTTTCTGATCAGTATAGACTTAAAAATGCCATCAGAGGAATGACATTATATTTTGAGAAATTTAAACTATAGTACAGTTTACAGGAGATAGGTTTGGAAGTAAACCCCGAAAAGACAAAGTATATGATTAGGCTTATGTCTCGTGACCAGAATATTGTACGAAATGGAAATATAAAAACTGGAAATTTATCCTTTGAAGAGGTGGAAAAATTCAAATACCTGGGAGCAACAGTAACAAATATAAATGACACTCTGGAGGAAATTAAGTACAGAATAAATATGGGAAATGCCTGTTATTATTCGGTTGAGAAGCTTTTATTATCCAGTCTGCTGTCAAAAAATCTGAAAGTTAGAATTTATAAAGCATTTATATTACCGGTTGTTCTTTATGGTTGTGAAACTTGGATTCTCACTTTGAGAGACGAACATAGGTTAAAGGTGTTTCAGAATAAGATGCTTATGAAAATATTTGGGGATAAGAGGGATAAAGTTACAGGAGAATGGATAAAGTTACACAACACAGAACTGCACGCATTGTGTTCTTCACCTGACATAATTATGAACATTAAATCCAGACGTTTCAGATGTAGGGCATGTAGCACGTATGGGCGAATCCAAAAATGCATATAGAGTGTTAGTTGGTAGGCCGGAAGGAAAAATACCTTTGGGGAGACCGAGATGTAGATGGGAAGATAATATTAAAATGGATTTGAGGGAGGTGGGATATGATGATAGAGAATGGATTAATCTTGCTCAGGATAGGGACCAATGGCGGGCTTATGAGAGGGCGGCAATGAACCTCCGAGTTCCTTAAAAGCCAGTAAGTAAGTAAGTACGTAAGTAAGTAAGTAAATAAGTAAGTAAGGAAGTAAGTAAGTATCAATGGCTTTTCCAAAACATGCTATGAAATATTTCACATAAAACTATTCTTGTCTCTAAAGGGAAGCAAAAAGAAGCACAACTGTATTAAACTTTTTCGTTTGAAATATCTCAAAGAATAATGAACTGAAATTAATGACTTTATTTGCGGTTTACTCTGTACAGTGTGCAGCCGTAGAAGCTGGAAATGCATTGCAACACTGTCCCCATAAGCCCCAGTGTTTTTAGGAGAAAATTGTCTAAGAGTTTAATGTTTCAATTTTCATCTACATTATTATTTCAACATTCCTTCACTATAGCCCCGTTATCATTTCATCGTCTCTTGAAGAAATGTCAGTCTTAAGCAGTCTGTGATCTGTACTATGTTGTCCGGCTGTTATCGTGGAACGTTTCCAAAGATCCGATGAACTGTGTGCTCATTGCTCACAAGTCAGAAACTCGCATGTGGCGATCTCGAAGGTGCTTAATCATCATCTTCCTCATTCCCTCGATTTATCTCCCTGAAAAAGCCTCCGGTGCATTTCAATTAATTGGGCTGGAGAATCTTCTTCAGAAAGAGACAGACAGAGAAATCTACATTGAAAAGAAGCACCAACAAGAACATTTTTATCTCATGTCAAATTAAATGGAAACTGAATTACAATAGTGAGGCTAACATTCGGAAATATTTTTTTCCTATTCAGTTGTGCTTTGTAGCAAGTGAATTCTGTTAGTAAACGATTCAATGTATCAATGCAATATACCTATTCTTGTAGGAAGAAGACAGTATGTCAGTATCATACACTACAGTCGTTTTGTCTGATTGCGCCCGCTCTAATATTATATACCAGGTATCATTGTTATTTTAGTCATCTTCATTACCCATTTACGTCCACATAATATTTTAAGCTTTAATATTTGTAGCACGTATGGGCGAATCCAGAAATGCATACAGAGTGTTAGTTGGGAGACCGGAGGGAAAAAGACCTTTAGGGAGGCCGAGACGTAGATGGGAGGATAATATTAAAATGGATTTGAGGGAGGTGGGGTATGATGATAGAGACTGGATTAATCTTGCACAGGATAGGGACCGCTGGCGGGCTTATGTGAGGGCGGCGATGAGCCTTCGGGTTCCTTAAAAGCCATTTGTAAGTAAGTAAGTAAGTAAGTAATAATTTTAAGCTTTCTCTGTTAGCTTACACGCCTCCAATATTTCTACTTCTTTGTTACTTTACCAGCCTCCAATATTTTTATTTCTTTGTTACTTTACCAGCATACAATATTTCTACGTCTTCGTTACTTTACCAGCTTCCAATATTTCTACTTTTTGCTACTTTACCAGCCTCCAATATTTCTACTTCTTTGCTACTTTACCAGCCTCCAATATTTCTACTTCTTTGCTACTTTACCAGCCTCCAATATTTCTACTTCTTTGTTACTTTACCAGCCTCCAATATTTCCACTTCTTCGTTACTTTATCAGCCTCCAATATTTGTACTTCTTGGTTACTTTACCACCTTCCAATAGGCCTATTTCTACTTCTTTGTTACTTTACCAGCCTCCAATATTTGTACTTCTTGGTTACTTTACCAGTCTCCAATATTTCTACTTCTTTGTTACTTTACCAGCCTCCAATATTTCTACTTCTTTGCTACTTTACCAGCCTCCAATATTTATACTGCTTTGTTACTTTACCAACCTCCAATATTTCTACTTCTTTGTTACTTTACCAGCCTCCAATATTTCTACTTCTTTGTTACTTTACCAGCCTCCAATATTTGTACTTCTTTGTTACTTTACCAGCTTCCAATATTTGTACTTCTTTGTTACTTTACCAGCCTCCAATATTTCTACTTCTTTGTTACTTTATCAACCTGCAATGTTTCTACTTCTCGGTTACTTTACCAGCCTCCAATATTTGTACTTCTTTGTTACTTTACCGGCCTCCAATATTTGTACTTCTTTGTTACTTTATCAACCTGCAATATTTCTACTTCTCAGTTACTTTACCTGCTTCCAATATTTCTACTTCTTTGTTACTTTACTAGTCTCAGATATTTATACTTCTTAGTTACTTTAGCAGCCTCAAATATTCCTACTTCTTTGTTACTTTATCAGCTTCTAATATTTCTACTTCTTGGTTACTTTATCAACCTCTAATAGGCCTATTTCTACTTATTGGTTACTTCACTTGCCCCCAATATATCTACTTCTTTGTTTCTTCACCTGCCTCCAATATACCTACTTCTTTGTTACTTTATCAGCCTCTAATATTAGTACTTCTTTGTTACTTTATCAGCTTCTAATATTTCTACTTCTTGGTTACTTTATCAACCTCTAATAGGCCTATTTCTACTTATTGGTTACTTCACCTGCCCCCAATATATCTACTTCTTTGTTTCTTCACCTGCCTCCAATATACCTACTTCTTTGTTACTTTATCAGCCTCTAATATTAGTACTTCTTTGTTACTTTACCAGCTTCCAATATTTCTACATCTTTGTTACTTCACCAGCCTCCAATATTTATACTTATTTGTTATTTTACCGGTCTTTTTACTAACAACTTCAAATTAGTGTAACTCTGGAAATAGTGAGATTAGGACAAATGTTTATGTGACTTTTTTTTGCTCAGAATGTCTTCAGAAATAAGCTCCGTAAGGGACGATAAATCCTCGTGAATCATTGTATTATTATATAGTCTAAATTTGTACTTTATAGCATCTTCGGATGAATTTTAAATTTGAAATAAATAAACTCAGACGCTAGATAACCATGGCAATTGATAAAGCGTCGTAAAATAACTCACAAAAAATAATTGGTATGTGCAGGTCTGATACCAGGTTCTGGTTCTGTGTAAGGCAGTGGGTTAGAAAAACAGCAGTAAATAAAGTAAATAGTATAGATCTTATCACTTACAAGAAAACAGACATGTAGTTTGTGAAATGTTGGCTCATACGATAGGCTATGCAGGGAATTGCATTCCTTTCTCTTTTGATGGAAAGACGAGAGCTACCTTCTAAGGCAAGTGTCTTAGATCGTCTAGCTTAATCTGAGACACGAAGCCAGAATTGAACTCTGATATTCAACAGCAGACAGAAAGCTCTTGCCATCAATCAATACGATCCGAAATGCATGCATAAAATATAATAATTGGAGGGTATGAATATTAAAATCATCTGTCTCATTATATCGGTCTATATCCGGAAATTTTAGGGGAGAAACAGGTACGCTAAAATATAGCCCTTAATCCTCCACCACTATAAAATGCAGCCCTGGCCGACACCCAATCATATCCGGAGGGGGGGAAAAAATTCAATTTAGGTCCCTTGTCAAATACGACGTTTTCAGCTCATGGAGGATACTAAGGGCTATTACGACTAAACAAACTATAAGTAAAAAACCGACTATAATATTGTGTTAAAATTAATTTATTGGCAAACAGGTTTAACCTAAAACCAGTACACAAACAGAGAAAGCAAAATGGCGGGACTGTTCTAAGCGGGATTTCAAAAACATATATATTCTAAAATGATAACTTATTCGGCTGTAAATTTACAGAATGCGAAGTCAACGCGAGCCTTAAATCACAGCCCTGAGCGGTTAAGCCCCGGCTGGTAAACCGTCTTTATGGTCCTGAATAGCTCTTTTTATTGATACTGGTTTCTGGTTATGGGAAATCGCAGCTTATCCATCACCGAAGACTTATTTCAAATACTAATCTGCGAAATATGTTTATTGCGGCGAATATTTTTACATCTCAACACTGATAATTAAGGGATCAAAGTACCAATATTTCCAGAAAACTTCAACTCACACCGTACAGCGTAGATTTTTGCGAATATTATAACAGTGGTTTGCTTTTAGTGATTTGACTCGGTAGAAAATATATATATATAATTTGAACTGGTAATGGAAATTACGGGAAAACGGCTGAACGGATTTTAATAAATGGCCCCTCATTTTGAAGCTTGGAACCCAAAGTTTTTCGGAAAAGTAGTAGTTTTCAGTGCAATGTCAATTTTCCTACATAATTTTCCAATTTTCCAAAATCCATATTTAGAGCTCAATTCAATTTGTTATTAAAAACTGATTCCGCAGTGTATAATTTTCTGAGTACAGCTGTGTATTGGATATTCAAATCTACGAAACTTGAAGTGGTTTGATAACATTATTATCATTAGAAATTAAATATTATTATAGTTAATATCATGATGCATCTATTTTTCATTAATTGTACATAATATTGATGCTATATTGATGACATGAAAGTGAAACGTTTTGAGGTTATGTAAGTAAATGTAGAGAATATCTTAATTTAGATCTTCATTTTTATAATTTACTGAGTTTATAAACTACAAAACTTAAGTAAGATAATAATATTGTTATTAAAAATAAAATATTTTTATACTTATTAGCCCAGTGGGGTTGGGTCTTTTTCATATACTTAATGGCGGTGTAGTGTAGATATTGACATGTGTCATTGTCTTCAGTATTGGCTCGACAGAGCGCAAAAATTACAGTTCCTAAGGAAAGATAAAAAGGTATTACTTACTGATAAAATAAGAGGCCTAGAAAATTTTGTAGTCTTCAGATCATTTCAGCAAGATCTCTTAGTAGGATAAAATGATTTTACGTTCTACATTTCAAGTTCTACATGCAGCAGCTATACGAAAATGCTATTGTTCGAAAGCTTAGCAAACCTGACATTTTTTAACTTTTGCCTACAATCTACAATGATCTGAAATAGCTACTGCTATCGTCCTGACATTGATACTTGCGTTTTCACGTTGAAACTCAAAAACTGAAGTTGGATAGGTTCAAGAAAATGTATTTGGCCTAAAAAAATCCATTCAGAGGGAGTATGTTTCATTATTATGGAAGCAAATAACTATCAAAAAGACAAGTATTCTTCATTGATAATAAATCTGAAAAATGTTTATTTGAACGTCTAACGAACTTAGTTTGCAGCAGCATTTGCTGCACAAGCCACTAGTGAACTAGAAACTGAAGAAAGTTGTTCTGCAAAAGCTAGCAAAGGACTACATTTTTCTACACCAAACAGCTCACTGTTAATACACATTTACAATTTGAATTTATTACTAGCAAAAATTACATATATTTACAAAGATTTTACAATTATACTACTCTAATACATAAAGAATAATCATCTCTGTTAATGTATGTATTTATTTACACTGCAATTGGGAAAACACTCGGTGGCAGTGCTAACTTAATTACGAACAATAAAAATAATAGGCTACACAATACAATTAAAATACACAATACAAATAATACACAATTATTACATTAATAATAATACATAAAATAACCTAATTAATAAGTGAACCTAATTTTCTATTACAACCCACATAATTTACATATAGGCCATACATAAGTACATGTTTATGAAAGGATTAATTCACCGATCTAAGAGATTTTCAACCTTACTCTCGAACACTCTTAACCTCTGTTCCTCTCTCAAAGTGAGAGTCCAAGTTTCACAATCATACAGAACAACCGGTAATATAACTGTTTTATAAATTCTAAATTTCAGTTTTTCGACAGCAGACTGGATGATAAAAGCTTCTCAACCGAATAATAACAGGCATTTCCCATATTTATTCTGTGTTTAATTTCCTCCCGAGTATCATTTATATTTGTTACTGTTGCTCCCAGGTATTTGAATTTTTCCACCTCTTCAAAAGTTAAATTTCCAATTTTTATATTTCCATTCCGTACAATATTCTCGTCACGAGAAATAATAATAATAATAATAATAATAATAATAATAATAATAATAATAATAATAATAATAATAATAATAATAATAATAATAATAATAATACTTACTGGCTTTTAAGGAAGCCGGAGGTTCATTGCAGCCCTCACATAAGCCCGCCATATGTCCCTATCCTGAGCAAGATCAATCCAGTCTCTATCATCATATCCCACCTCCCTCAAATCCATTTTAATATTATCTTCCCTCTACGTCTCGGCCTCCCCAAAGGTGTTTTTCTCTCCGGCCTCCCAACTAACACTCTATATGCATTTCTGGATTCGCCCATACGTGGTACATGCCCTGCCCATATCAAACTTCTAGATTTAATGTTCCTAATTATGTCAGGTGAAGAATACAATGCGTGCAGTTCTGTGTTGTGTAACTTTCTCCATTCTCCTGTAACTTCATCCTCTTAGCCCCAAATATTTTCCTAAGCACTTTATTCTCAAACACCCTTAACCTATGTTTCTCTCTCAAAGTGAGAGTTCAAGTTTCGCAACCGTAAAAGAACAACCGGTAATATAACTATTTTATTAATTCTAACTTTCAGATTTTTTGACAGCAGACTGGATGATAAAAGCTTCTCAACCGAATAATGGCAGGGATTTCCCATATTTATTCTGTGTTTAATTTCCTCCCGAGTATCATTTATATTTGTTACTGTTGCTCCAAGATATTTGAACTTCTCCACCTCTTCAAAAGATAAATTTCCAATTTTTATATTTCCATTTCGTACAATATTCTCGTCACGAGAAATAATAATAATAATTGTTACGAACTCCAATTTGATTACTCATACATGGAATTTTCATTAACCATTATTTTTTAGCTACAAATTCCCTTATTTTATGGAATGGCTGTCAGGAAAACCGCCAGTTACCATAGTGACTGATTGACGAAAAAGACGATCTCGATTCCAATATTTTCTGGAATAAAACAGTCCGACCAAAGCAGAACTTAGGAATGAATGTAGCTACGGGTACAATCATAGAAGTATAAACTTGTAGTATTCAATAAAGACCGCAGAGCGGGCTCATGCCCTGAGCTCACGCAACGCGGACTATCTGGCTGCTCTGCATCGCATTAGGCCGTCGTAACAACGCGAGATGTGCCACGCCTCTCATAAATCTCAACATTACCTATAGCATCTTATCTTGCCTTGCATATGTAGACGCAATGTCATGTCAAGAAATACTTCGCCAAAAATTATTCCTAGGCCTATCACGAAGAGACGCATAAGCTATCTTTCTCATTATACAGTAAGTTTACGGGTTTCGCAATTTATTTATCACTAGATCGAAGATTTGCATGAAAATGTATGTTTTTATTGATACTTCATATTTAAGAAACAGGCCTACTCGTATGTGATGGATTGTCAAATAGATTGATGCTTTTGGGTGTAGTAAAAACAAATTTTATTTTCTTACTTAAATTTTATTTTATTTCGAAGGGTACCGGTTTACAAAGCTGTGAAGACTGTCATATGAGCTTCAAATCAAATAATAATAATAATAATAATAATAATAATAATAATAATAATAATAATAATTAGTCTTGTGGGATAATTGATTAATCGATCAATTCCTGTTGTAAGATTAATCGATCAAAAATATTTAATTGAATAATCGAGTCGATTAAAATTAATCGGTTGTAGTTGATATTAATTATTATTTTGTTAATACAAACTTATACTAAAAATTCCGAAAATATTCCTCTCTCGGAAATTGCTTACTTAAAAACACAATAGTACCTTCTGTTATTTTCTGACTGTAAACCAGGTAAAGTAGGGAAAATCTCAGCACAAACACTTGAGAAAGAGATGGAAATATGAGGACAGTGACCTAGTCTACCTCTATTGAAAGTTGAAACACAATGCGAAACCCTTATTAAGTTTTATGGTTTTCCAAGGAAACTTCCACCTTGTTGTCAGCTCATCTTCCTAGCATATGAAATACATACTTTTCTGGGATTCGTCCCCCTCATCCCTTTTAAAATAGCCATGTCTACACTGTGTGCAAGTGAGAGCGTAACTATCTTCTTCTCTTTCTGAAATCTGGTAATTCGATTACAACAGGAGCCAGTCTTCTGTTTCGACCGCTGTACTTTTCCAGGCGTTGCAGTTTCTGTACTGAGTTTGCATATGAAGGTTGTGTGTTTAGTTTCATAAAGAAAAAAAAAATTCTGTGGTCTGTGAAAAGTATAACTCCGTTATGTCATATGAGAATTTGATAGGTAAACTCGGTGAAACGTTTGGATTTAAATTGAACGATTGTGGAGAAGTGCTTGACAGAAAAAAAGTTTTTTTCGTGTTTAGTGATGCAGGAAACATTGTTACTAAACGCAGAGCGGCACTTAATTCGGAGCATGTGAAAGCATGGGTTTATTTTAGTTGGTTATTTAACGACGCTGTATCAACTACTAGGTTATTTAGCGTCGATGAGATTGGTGATAGCGAGATGATATTTGGCGAGATGAGGCCGAGGATTCGCCATAGATTATCTTGCATTCACATATCGGTTGGGGAAAACCTCGGAAAAAACCCAACAAGGTAATCAGCCCAAGCGGGGATCGAACCCGCGCCCGAACGCAACTTCAGATCGGCAGGCAAGCGCCTTAACCGACTGAGCCACGCCGGTGGCTGAAAGCATGGATGAAGCAGTATTAACTAGGTGAGTCTTCATACTTTTTGTTATTTATGTTTGTCTCAAAAATTCGCGGAGAAATTGACACAATAAATTATAAGCCTCATAATAAATATGTTAATAAGTAATTAAAATAGTTGTTTTGTAATATAACGATACAATATATACAGATATACAACATTTAATACTTATGCTTATCACCGAACACAAGTTAAATTTAACAATAATTGTGTATTACAGTACATTAAAAAAATTTGCCAACTCAATCAAAATTCGATTAATCTATCGATTAATCGATTAAATATTTTGATCGATCAACAGCACTAATAATAATAATAATAATAATAATAATAATAATAATAATAATAGTAATAATACTTTATTGCTAGAACAAAGATGCATATTGTTTTTATATAATAAATCACTCTAGCAACCCCAGAAAGGAGGTTTTCCCAAACCATAAGGTGAATGCCAGGTAATCTATGGCGAATCCTCGGCCGGATCTCGCCAAATATCATCTCGCTATCAGCAATCTCATCGACGCTAAATAACCTAGTAGTTGATACAGCGTCGTTAAATAACCAACCACCACCACCCTAGAAAGAGTAAGTTACGTACTCGTGCTCAGGGAGCATTTCACATAATTTTAAGACATTTTATTAAATAGCAGAATAACAAGTAAAAAAAGAAAACAAAACACAGGTATCACAAAAGCAGTAATCTTTTAATTGATTTTTTTTAAAATAAGGAGCATTAGCAAATTGTATGCTTGGGAATTTAGCTATTAGGCCTATCATGTTATAAAGTCTTGAACCGAAGATGCAACTGTGATTATACGCTACAGTTGAGGTACATTTAGATTCTGTCAGGCACATGTTGTCTGATCTATTCATCTTGGACTGATTACCTGGTTGAGTTTTTTCGAAGGTTTTTCCCAATCGTAAGGCGAATGTCAGGTAATCTATGGCGAATCCTCTGCCTCATCTCACAAATATCATCTCACCATTACCAAACCTATCGACGCTAAATAACCTAGTAGTTGATACAGCGTGATTAAATGACCAACTAAAAAAATAGGACAGCATTAACGCAAGTAAAATTATTTGATATTTGTCTATCAATTGTTTAAAATAAAAGGATAGTTAGAAGTCACTTGTTTTCTTTTTATTTTTAAGCCATATTTCTATGGTGTTCAGTGCATGGTTGCCTGCATATTTTGACAGTTTTTAGTAATATAAATCCTCTGTCTATTTATCACATTACGATTGGTATTACTGTATTTGTTATAGTTTATTTCCTTAAAATATTTTTATGCGTACATATAGACTACGAAATCAATTACTCCGACGCCGAACAAACATAACTGGTGACATGATTTTCGAAACGGGGAATATAATGAAAGAAGAAATTATGGAACATGTTGCTGAAATTAAGGGGGTAAAAACTTATATAATTCCTCGATCGTAAGGGATTGAATTCTGGCCCATGATCACAGTAATCCAGCTCTGTGCAACTCACCTACCAAGGTGCGAGGTTAGCGATATTGTCTACAGAAGGTATCTTTTCTTACTAGGAATCGCATGCACGTCTGCTGATTTTATAGTTACAGTATTGAGAGAGCGAAGAAATACATAACTGGGGACCGCGGCATCCACGATCTTGGTAAACAGATGCTTTCATTTAGACGTATTCATTCCGTCCGGTCACCGACGCCTTCAGTGAGGCAGCTGAACGTACAAACGACTCCAAATGCGTACATAATTTGAGTTACAGTTTATAACTACTCCCATCAACATAATCTTGCCATCACAATGTTCGATACAATCTTTTTAAAAACTAACAGTGACTGCAGCCAGTTAGCCTATTAAATATTCTAAAATAATGTTCGTACATAAAATGGCGTTCGTTAAAGCTCTGAAAAGAGGTGGAAATACGCTTAAATTATCATCATCTTACGAAGACATATCGTTTTGTCACATTTTATCGTTTTACACGGGGAACGAAAGAAACAAAGTTTATACAGAAGGTATTGCAAACCCTATTATTGTTCTGTGATCATAACTGGAGCCCGGAAGTTTGAGAAAATGCCTTTTTTTTTTAACTGGGCAGCTTTACGAAATAGTTTAATAGAGAAATAGCTATTTACGTAACTCATTACGGTACGAGTGAGAAAATTTAAATTATGACTTATTTAACGACGCTCGCATCTGCAGAGGTTACATCCGTGTCGCCGGTGTTCCGGAATCTTGTCCCGCAGGAGTTCTTTTACATGCCAGTAAGTCTATTGACATGAGCCTGTCGCATTTAATCACAATTAAATTCCATCGATCTCGGCCGGGATCGAACCCGCAACCTCGAGCATAGAAGGCCAGCGCAATACCAACTACGCTACCGAGGGCGACTACGAGTGGGATATTTAGCTGATGAGCCGTCAGGCGAGTCCACAATATCGTGACGAGTACCGTTAAAACGCTTTCTTAAGGAGATGCGTACAATATTTTGTTTCATACTAAATAAAAATTATCAGAGCGTCCCGATTTTAACTTTCTAGAAATCTAGAGGAAGAGGGCAGAGGATTCCTAACTATTTTGTATACGAACGTACCTGTACCTGCGCTGTGACGTCACATATACTTCGAATGAGGCAACCTCATTCCAGTTTATAGGTAGCTGGAATACGAAGTCTAGGTATTGTGAATTTTATTAGTAACAACAATGTAATTTATTCGTCACAACAATGAACTGTTAATCTTAACTAATATTTACAAAGCACTATTTACAAATCAGAACTACCAGTTCTCAGTTCACAGTTCTTCTATCTCAGTCACTCGAGTTCACAGTATCTCGAACCACAGACCTTCAGAGACAGTTCACTGTACTCGAACTCGGGTCCCTCCAACTGCGGCCACTGCACTCGAACTCAGGTCCCTCCAACTGCGGTCCACTGCACTCGAACTCAGGCCTTCGGATGCTGACGCAGATGCGGACGCACACTCGAGTCGAACTCCGGCTGGCTTGCTTGCTCTGGCTTACTCACTGACTGAATAACTGAAAAACTCTCCTCTAGTTCGCTGGCGCTTCTTCTTTTATAGCAAAATCATAGTTGCGAGAAATTTCTACAGGTGTGTAGAGAATTATCTCGGTATCTCCACTTCGACGGACTTCTGGAATAGTCGAGAAGGTCGTTCCACATTCACTGCGTTAAGTAGCAGCTGCGCGCGCAGCCTTCCCTCGCGTGTAGGCTCCTTTCCCCTTTCCCCGTGAAGCCCGCGCGATATGCTCTCTCGCGGGACGCTGGTCGTGAGTTCGAATCTCACGTCGCTGTCACAGTATTATTCATATCTTCACCTGTCACTTTCCTCAACTGAAAGATGAAGATGATAATAAAAGAATGAGACTAGAAATCTGCACCAGGTTGTGTGACTATTGCAACGTTGCCAAGTTTGCGAAAGCGCCTAAAATACAACTTTAAACAAAATGACAAGTATTTTTGGAAAAAAAAATGCAATTTTTATAAATAATTGATTAAATGGCGATCTTACTCGTGGTAATTATGTAAGCATGTGAGGCTTACAGCTGTTTCGGTGCTATTCGACATCATCCTCAGAGCCTACTAGATCTCAGCGCTATCTCAACTTCGCTGCCTGTTTTGTGGGTGCGTTCGTGTGATGAAGAGTTGTGTCAAATAGTGTGTGTGTTCTGAAATTGATCTGTATGTTGAGAATTTGATTAGGGTGTGTTTTAGTGTGTCTGCATATTTCATATTGTTCTATTGTGTTGAGTTTTTGGTTTTTGGGTTGTATGTGTAGGATTTCCATATCTGTATTTATGTTATTGTATGTGTGGTTGGCATTAGTTATGTGTTCGGCATAAGTAGATGTATTGTGTCCTCTGGTTATTGCTTTAATGTGTTCTTTGTATCGGGTTTGGAATGATCTGCCTGTCTGTCCAATGTAGAAACTGTCCAACTATTGCATGTGAGTTTGTATACGCCTGTGTGGTTGTATTTATTTGTTTGTGTTGTTTGTGTGTCGAGATGTCTTTGTAGTGTGTTTTCTGTTCTGTATGCTATGTTGTATTTCTGTTTTTTGAATGCATATACAAATTCACATGCAATAGTTGCGACAGTTTCTACATTGGACAGACACATTTATCCTTTTTATCCATGTGCTAAAAAGGATAACTGTTCATCTCCCCTCTTGCTTAAAAAAGTCCCTTGTGCAGACACTTGTATTTCCCTATTTTGACTATGCGGACATTTTACTGACTGACCTCTCCAGCGACAACAAAATGAAACTTCAACGTGCTCATAATTTGTGTGTACGTTTTGTAAGCAATGTTCGTAAATATGATCATATTACCCCATCCCTGGAAGCAATAGGTTGGCTTAAACTAGATAAGAAAAGAAATTTACATTCACTTCTCTTTCTCTTCGAAATCTTGAACTCTTCTATTCCTTCGTACCTGTCGTCTCGCTTCACTTACCTTTCTTCCCACCATAATCTGAACACACGCTCTCGTCATGAAACAATACTAACAATACCATCCCATCGCACCTCCTCATACTCATCTTCTTTCACAATAGCCCTGCCAAGACTCTGGAATTCGCTACCTGCTAGCATCAGGGACTGTCGAAATAAAATTGAATTCAAACGAAAACTTACTAGGCTCTTGGTCAGTAATTGATTACTTGTAAATAGTTTCTTTAACCTATCACAAAATATTTCAATATTCAGTAATTTCATCACTATACAATTTTGTTATTCTAGATTTAATTTGTAATTCAGTAAATATAAAATATTCTTTGTTTCTCTATGATAAATTATCTAGCTTTAATTATTCAGGTAATCTTTTCGTACTTTGATTTTATTGTAATTGTAAATTTAATACTAATTGTAATATTATTTGTAATTGTAATTGTAAATTTAATACTAACTTAATTGTAATTTTATTGTTGATATTGTAGTTGGAATCTCCTGGTAGAGGGGCAGAGAAGGCCTGACGGCCTTATCTCTACCAGGTTAAATAAATAAATACTACTACTAAATACTACTACAGGCAGATCATTCCAAACTCGATACAAAGAACACATTAAAGCAATAACCAGAGGACACAATACATCTACATATGCCGAACACATAACTAATGCTAACCACACATACAATAACATAAATACAGATATGGAAATCCTACACATACAACCCAAAAACCAAAAACTCAACACACTAGAACAATATGAAATATATAGAGACACACTAAAACACACCCTGATCAAATTCTCAACACACAGATCAGTTTCAGAACACACACACTATTTGACACAACTCTTCATCACACGAACGCACCCACACAACAGGCAGCGAAGTTGAGATAGCGCCGAGATCTAGTAGGCTCTGAGGATGGCGTGAAGAAGCACCGAAACAGCTGTAAGCCGCGCAGGCTTACATAATTAACAAGAGTAAGATCGCCATTTAATCAATTATTTATATTCAAGTGTTAAAAGTAGTGTACGAAAGATTCAACATGCAATTTTTATATTTTTCCCATTAAATTTACGACATTTCATTGAAAAGCACGTGCCTTGTGGCCTTAAAGCAGCGTTGTTTCTGCCTAAAACATGCACACACTACCAATCTCGTAAGTCGAATGGAATGACGTATTTCTTACTACTTTCTCCGGGAATCAAACTGGGTCCGTTGAAATTGTGGAGGTAGAAACGCTTTGAGTGGAGTGTGCCTTGTAACGATATTCAATTAAATTGGAATGGCTTAGAAATGAAGCTAGCTCACGCTGGACCCCAAATAGAGATGTCAGCGAACGTTCTGTTGTGATGTAGATCTCATCTCAATCCAAGATGCCACGAGGCCTGATTATTGATTCCTGGCGTGAGTTACTCTCCGTGCCAGCACTGCCCCCTGCTGTACACTATTGTCCATATAATTACAACTCGCGCTAGTCTATCCATGAGGCCACCCTCGAATGTCGGCCACCTGTACAACTTTTTACAAAGCTATCATAATTGTAACTTAGTAACCGACACGCCCGTGTAAAGTGAGCATCTGATTTTGTAATATTATAATATAGGCCTACTGGACTTTCATTTTAAAACTTTCCATTCTAAATAACTATTTATTTCAATTTAATGTAATTAATATTAAAATTAATATTGAACAAATTTATAAATATACTCTGTTAAAATTTTATCATAAAAATCGTAATAAGTTTATATTACAGGCACATAATCATGACACAAGACGAAATAATAATTCAACATTAGTAGAACCTAAATGTTTCACATCTGCTGGTCTAAAGCATAGCACTAATTTTGGCCCTCGTTTGTATAATTCTTTAGCTAAATTACACCCAGAACTTCTAACATGTAACCCACTAAAATATAACAAGAAAATTAGAAACGTGTTAATGTCTTCAATTTGATTAAATAAATTTATAGGCTATGTGTATGAATTAATCAGCCTATATTATTTGTATTCTATAATTTTGAATTTATATTTTTTTATATAAATTATCCTACTTTATTCACGTACTATATTATTCTTCTCTATGTTAACATTATATTACATAAAATCATTGCCACTGTTATTTTAATTTTTATTTCCTATTTTATTTTATTTTCCTATATTCCTCTTATATTAATATAGACCTATTATACCCATATTATATAATGTCAGTTCCTATTTTATTTTATTTGGTATATTCTCTTATATGCCTATTAATAATATATCTGAACTGCGACCGAACATGAGCGCTGCTCATTCGGTCCTCAAATTTTGTTAATACTACTGTATCTCCTTTTTTATATTGATTGTATTATTTTATTTCTATTTCTATAGTTTTAATTATATTCTGTATTCTGCATATTTAAATTTAAATAATAAATAAAAATAAATAAAATTACTTTTCAAGGGGTTTTTTGAAAAAAAAAAATAACCACAGTTCAAAACATAAATTTTCAGGAGAAACAAAAAACTATCTGGCATGGGTGTTTTTTTAGTAGGTTATTATACGACGCTTTATCAACATCTTCGGTTATTTAGCGTCTGAATGAGTTGAAAGTGATAATGCCGATGAAATGAGTCCGAGGTCCAGCACCGAAAGTTACCCAGCATTTGCTCATATTGGGTTGAGGGAAAATCCCGAAAAAAACCTCAACCAGATAACTTGCCCCGACAGGGAATCGAACCCGGGCCACCTGGTTGTTGACACTTCAAGTATGAAGTTCATCATGCCATTTCTTATGATGTTGTTGAAACTTGGGAAAACTGAAGTACATTTGAACTTAAATTTCCTCATTGTAATATAATTATGTGTAAATGCAGGTAACTTTGGTCAATGGTTAGTGAAATAAAATGATGATTATGTGCATGCCATTAATTAATGAAAGTTATATGAGTGCAATACGCTGTAGATTACGGATCTAAAATGCCGCGTGTTATCTCGCGCTCTTCGAATCAAGCATGACACTGTAGTATCGCTCACTTGTACGAATTTCCGAATTAATCATCAAATAGTATTGCAATTTACCGGTAGAGCGCATTATTTCATTGTAATGTTCTGGACTGATGTTAGCGAGTCTAACTTCAAACCCAGCGGGCCCGGGTTCGATTCCCGGTCGGGACGAGTTGCCTGGGTGAGGTTTTTCCCTCACTCCTATGGATGAATATCAGATACCTATATCAGGCGTTTGGAACCCCACTCATCTCCGCCACTTCCTTTCCTCCCCTATCATCTTTTTATTCATCATCACGTTACTTCTTCTGGTTTTCAGATCGCTCTACAGGCGGCCCTCCGAAGCTGCTGGCTCTCTCGACCGGCCTCCGTGGATTGTATTCAAGTGATGATGGATAGCTTCTGCAACGGAACCCGGGGCAGACCTTCTCGGGGAAGGACTTCCGTCTCGGACCGTTAAGGGAGCCTTGGGGGGGTTGCCGAAGCAGGAGTAGTACATGGACTCTGTTGGTTGTAGGGACCGGTCGTTAAGGGGGTCACGTGGTTAGGTCGGTGCGCGTAGAGAATCGGTGGGCACGCAACTCATCCCATAGAGGGGGTGTATAATAGACCTCAGGTCGTAGTGCGTGGGATGTTCCCTCCCTTCCAAAAAAAAAAACAAACTATGAAGAACGTATCTGGCTGATTAATTATTTCCTCAATCTCATCCCATACGTTCTTTTTTCATATACTTAGTTACTGGCTTTTAAGGAACCCGGAGGTTCATTGCCGCCCTCTTATAAGCCCGCCATCTTTCAGCATATTACATTGCTATATTCCTAATTTGATAAATTATAAAGCTCTTCATACGTTTTTTTATTTCAGTAGGTTATTTTACGACGCTTTATCAACAGCTTAGATTATTTAGCGTCTGAATGAGATGAAGGTGATAATGCCGGTGAAATGAGTTCGGCGTCCAACACCGAAAGTTACCCAGCATTTGCTCATATTGGGTTGAGGGAAAACCCCGGAAAAAATCTCAACCAGGTAACTTGCCCCGACCGGGAATCGAACCCGGGCCACCTGGTTTCGCGGCTAGACGCGCTAACCGTTACTCCACAGGTGTGGACCTCTTCATACTGTTAGACTAACAAAATAAGTTTCGCGTCATCCTTTTCATTACACCTTCAATATTACCGCGATTGGAGGCCTTGCAATCGATATAATTTTCACGACATTCTTTATTTCGATCTTGGAGTGTATGGAAATCCGTTTAGAATTCTCTGGTCACAATTCTGGACGGAATCCGGTCATGCGGGCAGAAGTGGTACGGCCAAGTGGAAGATGATCCATTTAAAATAATTCAAATAATACAAATCCGAACGCGCCAAACGAATCCATTCCGGTAAATGAGCGCCTACTTTAACTGTGGTAATAATACTACTTTATTAATACAGAAAGTCAGACTAAGGGCTACAATGAGAAAAATATGTTTATTAATAGATACCATATCAAAAATAAATAGAAAAAGAACAACAATATGCCATGTTTGTCGACATTTATTTTACTAACATCTGGAAACGTGGGCTCAAAATTAGAGAAAAACTACAAGAAATTCGACTGCATGTTGATAAATAATTGATTAAATGACGATCTTACTCGTGTTAATTGTGTAAGCATGTGCGGTTTACAGCTGTTTCGGTGCTACTTCACACCATCCTCAGAGCCTACTAGATCTCGACGTCATCTCGAACTTCGCTGCCTGTTTTGTGGGTACGTTCGAGTGTTGAAAAGTGTTGAAATGTGGTGTCAAATAGTGTGTGTGTTCTGAAATTGATCTGTGTGTTGAGAATTTGATCAGGGTGTGTTTTAGTGTGTCTGTATATTTCATATTGTTCTAGTGTGTTGAGTTTTTGGTTTTTGGGTTGTATGTGTAGGATTTGCATGTCTGTATTTATGTTATTGTATGTGTGGTTAGCATTAGTTATGTGTAGATGTATTGTGTCCTCTGGTTATTGCTTTAATGTGTTCTTTGTATCGAGTTTGGAATGATCTGCCTGTCTGTCCAATGTCGCAACTATTGCATGTGAGTTTGTATACGCCTGTGTGGTTGTATTTATTTGTTTGTGTTGTTTGTGTGTTGAGATGTCTTTGTAGTGTGTTTTCTGTTCTGTATGCTATGTTGTATTTCTGTTTTCTGAATGAGGATGCGATCTTGTGTGTGTTTTTGTTTTCGTATGTTAGTGTGATGTATTTCTTGTGTTCTTGTGTTTGTGTTGTTATTTGTGTGTTTTTGTGTTTGTTGAGTTTTTGTTTTGTCTTCCTTATGATGTTGTCTATTATGTTTGGATTGTAACCGTTTTCTTGTGCTATGTGTTTGATTGTGTTCACTTCTTCATTGTAGTGTTGTTATCTCATGGGTATGTTGAGTAATCTGTGTACCATTGTCCTGAATGCAGCATGTTTGTGTTGTATGGGGTGATTAGATGTGTTGTATATGTGTGTGGTGGTGGTGTTTGGTTTTCTGTATATTTTGAAGATGTGTTTGTTGTCAACTTTTGTTATGGTGATGTCTAGGAAATTTATGGAGTTATTGTTTTCGAGTTCCAGTGTGTATTGGAGTTTTGGGTGTATTTTGTTTATGTATTGTTTGTTTGTGTACATTTATTTATATTCAAGTGTTAAAAGTAGTGTACGAAAGATTCAACATGGATTAAAAATATATGCTTATTAGCAGGTACTACATAAAAAAATAAATAGAAAAACAACAACAATATTCCTTTTTTGTCGACATTTATTTTCCTAATATCCGGAAACGTGGGCTCAAAATTAGAGAAAAACTTACAAGAAATTCGACTGTATGTTAATATTTTTGCTTGCATGGGTGGTAAATATGAACTCACTATTTTCCTTTCATCTGTTTTTGGTAGCTAACAGGTTACGTAACTTTGTATGTGTGAAAATTCCTCATAAAACCCCACTCTTACTTCCATGTTGGTATTGATGGGCCTCCCTGAGGACGCGTGTTACAGAGCTATTGGCTTCTTCTATACGCCGGCCGTAACAATTGGCTGGAGCTAGCCGCGGTACAAGTCATATTTCAAATGTATTATCGCCAGAATATTAATTGAGGCAGTGCACGGAAGAATGTGTCATGCACCACTCTTACACACTCCTGAAATACGCGTTCACCTCTCCTCTGCTAGTATTTTATTTAACGATAGTTTACTTTCATTGCTGCGTCAAAAACGACCGAGAAATTTCGTTTAGAGACTTCTATCAGAAGTAGACTTCTTTGAGTACCGTAAATCAATTTTATTTCTTCCCGGAGGAAGCCACGTTAAGAATTCTTTCCCTAAGTACAATCCTTTTCACTCGATGGAGCTTGACGCCGACAAAGAAATTGTTTCTTTGTTATCGTATCGAATAAAAAATGCAATGATAAATGAAGTACACCTTTTCCAGTTGTATTTCAGAAAATATCAATTTAATTTCAGAAATTATCAATTGTATTTCATATTAGTCAATTCAATTTCAGATAGTATCAATTGTATTTCAGAAAACATTAATATTGTATTTCAGATTTGTCAATTGTATTTCAGAAACTATCATTTGTGTTTAAGAAGTTGGTGGTGATTGTGCTAGTTCAGTACAACGCAGTACAATTCATCATGCTGCAGCTTTATACAGTAGCTATGGAGAATATGCCTATCGGACGCTAAAATGCAATAAGGTTGAGGATTTTTAAAATCCAATTTCCAATTTTTTTAAATATATGTTAAAATCTCAAGTAGGCCTACATTTGTTATTTTGTGAAATAAAGAGAGTATATAATCTTAAGTGCATTGATTATTTTCTGAAATTAAATTGACTATGTACAGTACTGTATGTACTAATTCGATAAAATAACTTTGGAATTTATTACTGCATTAAGAAATACAGTACTTCACAGTACTACATTTTTTAAAAATCCTTATATGAAACCCAATATACTTTATAAGAATAAAAACAAAACAAAAAATTGAAGATACAAAATCTGAAATAAAGTACACTTGACAAATCTGAAATACATTTTATACCATATGCAATACAATTGACAAATATGAAATGCGTTTGATACCATCAGAAATACAATTGAAAAATCTGAAATGCATTTGATACCATCTGCAATACAGTTGAAAAATCCGAAATGCATTTGATACCATCTGCAATACAAGTGACAAATCTGAAATGTATTTGATACCATCTGCAATACAACTGACAAATCTGAAATGCATTTGATACCATCTGCAATAAAATTGACAAATCTGAAATGCATTTGATACCATCTGCAATACAATTGAGAAATCTGAAATGCATTTGATACCATCTGAAATACAACTGACAAATCTGAAATGCATTTGATACCATCTGCAATACAATTGACAAATCTGAAATGCATTTGATACCATCTGAAATACAACTGACAAATCTGAAATGCATTTGATACCATCTGCAATACAATTGACAAATCTGAAATACATCTGATACCATCTGAAATACAATTCATTAATTTGAAATACAATTGATACTATCTGAAATTGAATTAACAAATCTGAAATACAATTGATAATATCTAAAATTAAATTGACTAATCTGAGATACATTTGATAATTTCTGAAATTAAATTGATATTTTCTGAAATAAAACTGGAAAAGGTGTAGAATAATATATGAGAAAGGAAGCTAATGAGAACCATATGCTTATTCCAGTTAATATTACAGTTTTAACCTCATGGAAAACAGGAATCAAATTGTTATTGAATTTGAAAGGTTACAGATAGGCTCCGTATTCCATGTACCTAAAGACTGAAGTTAAAGACACATTGGGTAGGCCCATATAGCATGCCGAACACAGATAATGCAACGGATAATGATATAAACAAAGACGTCGTCTCTGTGTGTTCGTGGAGTACAGTAAGCTCCCGACATTCTGAAGCTATGCCAGTAAATACATGCTTGAGCCGTGATGTTCATTTTCGTCGTGATCTTTGCAGTGAATAATAACGTGCATTCGTAAGTTACGGAACTTGAACATATGTAGATGTCACTTGAAATGATTTTATATTGCAAGCAATTCTGTTAATAGCACAAGACGTTATTCGTGCATGATGTAGCCTAATACAAGGTACTCTTACTGTCTGATATTTTTTCGTGCTTCATTAGGATAGTGCATATGTATCATCACTGAAAACCACTAATTTTCTGTATACTTTTCTAGAAATTCCCTAAAGTATAAATTATTGAATTTATTAATTGGGATGTTGGCAATGAACGTCATGGTTTTAGTAGGTTATTTTACGACGCTTTATCAACATCTTAGGTTATTTAGCGTCTGAATGAGATGAAGGTGATAATACTACACAAATCCATGCTAAACGTCGAGTTAATATCTTCATAATTATATGGTACATATTCGTAAATTTACCTTTTTAGCACGAGTGTTAAGTTTGTGAAACGAAGCGAAGCCAATCATTGAGGTACTCACAAACGGAAATGGCATAACGGACAGGTGCCATGGATTACTCATCTTACCAGCTCCTCTCGACAGGCCACCTCGGAGTCCTGACCTCACAACCTGTGACAATGCGCTGTAGGGTTTCATCAAGGGTATTGTTACACAGAAACGGTACGACACCATTGATGAATTGTAAGACGCCGTGCCACGCGCTTTCCAAAAGATTACACCAGCTAAAATAAGTCACATCGAACCTGGTGACGCATTATTTTGTGAGGAGAATTATATGGACGACATACTGACCCTGCGACACTTAGGACACATAGTTAGTAGTATAAAGTGGATGTATGTTTGTATTATGACCGGAATTACATAAATGGTGTGTATATTTGAGACATACCTATATAGGGGTGACGGGACTTTGTGCCCAGCCTGTAGATTATTTATTCCAACAATTTCTGTTTTACCTGTCGTTACATTAGGCTGCTGTTCCTTCTCTTCTCTATTATCCTTCGCAAACTTTGCGTGGTCATTGTGTTTAAATTGGACCTTTGAATATATTTTTTGGTAGATTTTCAGTCTCTTCTTGAATTTTTATTCACAAAGCAGGTCCAGTTTTCCGTATGATCAGGGCTACTATCTGTGCAGGGGTTGGCTATTATACTCGTATGCATTCTGTTATTTATTCTACGTGACCTTGAGCAGTCAGTTTGTTTATGTTATCAAAATCCGTGGAGCCCCGAGCAAACTGCATGAGCCTCATGCTCGTTTTGAATTTAGATTGAATTATTATTCCGTAATATTTATGCTGATCACATAATGCATTTTTATCCACTCCAGCCAGTCATCCGAATTTTGCCTCAAAGCATCCGTGCACTTCTTAACAGTCATTGATATTCTTTAAGGTTAAGCTATCAGCCCCGTTTTCATTAAAATGCTTCTCTAAATATTTTAACGTCATGAAGGAATTGCCGGAAGCAGTTGGTATGTTACTAAATACACATACAAGTTATTTGTAGTAACCACCACCACCACCACCACCACCACCACCACCACCACCACCACCACCACCACCACCACCACGCGTAGCTCGGGGGTAACAACGTTCACTCATGATCTGAAGTTGAGTTAAGTTGGATATGGCAAAGGAATTGGGTTTTGGGTGACAGTCCAACGCGAACGTTTCTCAGCCAATGAACCAGCTCATTTAAGCTAGGTTGACCAATGGGAATCGAATTACACTCACAGTTAAAAGCTTGCTGCTCAAAATTAATAAAGTGATAGGTTTTTACCTTCTACAGGGACATCATTTTATTTTTACTAACATTTTTAATATTAACCTGTCTATACCATTAGAGAACCGGAAACACCGCTTGCTCCCTCCGCCAAGACTGGAGTTCGATGATACTGGCGTAAAACACAAATCACTCTACTAGGTATAGGATGGAAGAAAAGTAGTTCATCCATTTACGTAAACTAGGAAATATCGCGATTTTGAGTTTGATAATTTTCATTAGGTTTTTCTTTAAAAAAAAGTACAGTACTGTATTAAGAATAAGTGTTTTTACTCACGAAGTGAGTTATCCGTGCCAACTAACAATACCATCCCATCGCACCTCCTCATACTCATCTTCTTTCAGAATAGCCCTGCCAAGACTTTGGAATTCGCTACCCGCTAGCATCAGGGACTGTCGAAATAAAATTGAATTCAAACGAAAACTTACTAGGCACTTGGTCAGTAATTGATTACTTGTAAATAGTTTCTTTAATCTATCACAAAATATTTCAATATTCAGTAATTTCATCACTATACAATTTTGTTATTCTAGATTTAATTTGTAATTCAGTAAACATAAAATATTCTTTGTTTCTCTATGATAAATTATCTAGCTTTAATTATTCAGGTAATCTTTTCGTACTTTGATTTTATTGTAATTGTAAATTTAATACTAATTGTAATATTGTTTGTAATTGTAATTGTAAATTTAATACTAATTGTAATTTTATTGTTGATATTGTAGTTGGAATCTCCTGGTAGAGGGGCAGAGAAGGCCTGACGGCCTTATCTCTACCAGGTTAAATAAATAAATACTAAATACTACTACTAACGTATTCATTATGCAGTGTATATTATACTGTCTACAGCACATTAGTGTACAATATAGAGAAAGAAGTTAAATTGAAAAATAATCATAATATGAATATTTAAACACAATTTTGAAAATGGTGGCCGTTCATTTCGATACAGGCTTCAGTTCTTTTGTGCATATTATCGCACTACACACTATTGCATCTAATTCCAATTGCCAGTTTCGTCCTTCGTACTAGTAACTCATGTTGAAATAATTCTGTACCTACTCTACGTACTGTAAATTCAATCTTCACTTCTGCCCGACCCGAAAATATAAAATTACTCAGACATGCTATCTACTGTCCGTCCAAGTGGTTATGCCGCAGGATTGTAGAAAGGGAGGAAATCACGTGGCAGTTAATTACTTAACGAGGCCCTTTTATTTAAATTAAATTAAACAGCTGTATAATATTACGTAAACTTCCAATTCCTAAGAGAAATTAATGTTTTCAGAAAAGAGCTAAGACAGCCCAGCTATTACAGAGGGGCGAGCAGAAGCAGGTGGGGGAAATCGGGATGCGACGTAGGCAAACGGACAGTACCTGTGCGAAAATATGATTCAATATTGAAAGCTCTTTCGTCACTGGAAAACGCGAACATATTTCTGGAACGTACTATACTCAGTAACTCAGTACTGCTTACTATCTGCGGTCTTGGTTCTGTGTGGAGTTGGAACTTCATTAGTAGAAGGGG